>NC_072822.1:8522500-8615000 GCF_027744805.1 Dunckerocampus dactyliophorus | reverse complement strand
TTGTACTGTGTCTTGAGCTGGCTCTTATTAGCACATTGTCAGAGTTCCGCATACAGATATGCTAAAGAGTTTTCCTGTTGTGCATGCGTACATCCATCCATCCATCCATCCATCTTATCCTCACTAGGGTTGCGGGTATGCTGGAGCCTATCCCAGCTGATTACACCCTGGACTGGTCGCCAGCCAGTCGCAGGGCAGCATTCGTACGAACGTCCTAAATTTAAATTGGATTGCATCGTAAAGAGGAAGCAATATTACGCGACTGAATTCTGATATTTTTGTTACTGTATGTACTACTTACTGAATGTTTTTTTTTTTGTCTGCTGTTGACACTTTTTGTGATGACGCTGCAGGCCAGAGGTGTGCGACAGTGAGCGTCTGATTGTCATCAGGGATGGCAGACACCCTGCTATAGACTTACTAATGGGAGAGCACAGTCAGTTTGTGCCAAATCATACACAACTGCAGGTATGTTCACACAAAGGCTTTGAAATAAAGTAAATCCAAAACACACAGATGTTTGCATGCACAGGACTGAAGCAAGATTCCAGCAGCACATATGCATGCTTTCTCACACATAAAACAGATGTGCCCAATGTCTCCATCATCACCATTGGAGTGGGTTCATGCTGCAACAAGGCAAAGCTTCCAATCCACCCACCTCCTGGGATGTGCAGAACAGCATCCAAATAGCTTATTATATCTGTCGTTGGCCTTCTGTCTGTGACAACTGCTCACTTCTCCTCTTCTGCAGGGTGATGGGAAGAGAACAATGATCATCACAGGCCCTAACATGGGAGGGAAGAGTTCCTATATTCGCCAGGTGGCGCTCATCTGTGTTATGACCCAAATGGGCTCCTACGTGCCGAGCTCTGAGGCCCGACTGGGCATTTTGGACGGCATTTATACCAGGTAGGACCACAAGGAAGCTCAGGTTTGACAAGACTATCAGGAGGATATTGGTGAATATTCTATTAAAACACTTGCCAAGAGATCAGTGGAACGCATGAATTGACCTTCGCTTTCATTCCTCCCTCCTAATTTGGATAATAATAATAATAATAATAATAATAATAATAATAATAATAATACTTGATAAGACATTTTTGTATAAATGCCTAAATGCTATTACTAGTGATACCAAGACAAGTCAAGTGTGAGTATTCACATCAGGAGCATCGCTGTGAATGGGTGTGTGTAAACTGAGCTCTGAAAAAAGTCAGAACATTTCAAGAAAAAAAAGACAGAATTTCATGAAAAAAATGTAATAGTTTGGAGACAAAAAGTCGGAATTTGATGAGAATAACATAATATTTAATTAGAAAAAAAAGAATTTGATGAAAATAAATCTGAATATTATGAGGAAAAACTACATTTTTAAATTTTATGAGCATGAAGTTATATTAAGTGAAAAAGTGTAAAAAAAATATTTAGTATCCTTAATTTTATGAGAATACAGTTGGAATTTTATAAAAAGTATATATTTTATGAGGAAAAACATCAAGTGGATATTAGGATCAAGCAAATTGTTAAAAGATAGAACACAAATAGAACACATGACTGCACCTTCGCTCTCATTCCGCCCTCCTAACTTGAATAATAATAATATTTGTATTAATAATACATTTTATGTATAGATGTGAAAACGCTTACATGCTAGTAATACCATTTCTCTGCCTATTGATGGACAGTTGCCATGGCGATACTGAAGCGCTGTGATTTCCTATTAGTGTAATTGCATGTGACGAGTCTGTCTGACAAGGTGAAGGGAAAGAGAATAAAAGAGAAAAACTGATAACCTGTCACGTACTATCATGTGAAGTGTATTTTTAGGACTGACACTCTAGACTAAGGACTAGACTAATCCGTGGTAATCTGTGTGTCCTTTGCCACACAGGAGATGAACTGTAGTTAGACTGTGTGCAGCGGTATGGGAACCCTCACATAGCACAATACGTCTTTGTTGGAGAAGATCTTTGTATTCTATTCAGCCCTACATGCACTTACCAATCCCGACCGTCCAACAATATGCTGTCTGTGCACTCTGCTGCACTCATTCCTGTTATTAGACATAATGTCTTGCAGATGTGTGTGTAATCGTTCTTTTTTGTGGGTTTAAGCATGGTCTCAGCGGGAGCCAAAACCCTGTCAGCACACCAAGAGTGTAGTGTGTGTGTGTGTGTGTGTGTGTTTTTGCATTTGTAACCTTGCAAGATTTTTGTTTTTTTGTTTTTTACGAGGAAAGAGGTTCCATTTGATGGCTGTGATTGACTTCTATTGACATAAGCAATAAAAGTAACCTCCAGAAAAAATGTTTTGCCCCATAGACGTGTTTTCCAGGTGGGTTGCTTGACATAAAGATGAACCAAATTTTTTGGTGTACATCATTAAAAACAGCAGTGAAGGGTTAATGACAGAACTGATGGTGCAAAATAATACTCTGGGGGGGCGTTGATAATGTTGCATAGATACAGTATTTAGTTTTTGCTTCCTTGACGGTTATGTGGTCTGTGGCAAGACTGTCCTTTCAGATGCCCGGTGATACATGAAGTCCATCCTCCATTTGCGCTCCGCCTGCCTACACTGCCGTCACAGGGCGCTAGTGGTTTCATTCGCTACACTATCACCAATGAAAGGCTCGAGTACTATGTGATGAAGAGGACAACTCAAGCTAAAGGGCTAATTTGCCTCCAGGCAAAAGACCCCAAGAGTGACAATGAAAGGCTGACAAAGTGTGTGATGAAGAAATTATGAGGCTGTTCAATTGTGCAAAAGGCGAGGATTTTAGTGGTTTTACTTCCAGGAGGAGGTTGAGGATGGCGATGAATGACTTTTCTGGTATGCTACCGTTGAGCTAGCCAGGGTTACATGCACCGTTCAGCACTGTTGAACTTGCAGTGTTAGACTCACCTTTTGGCACTGTTTGGAAAAGAGTATTTATCTAATCAAAAGCTAAAAAAGCTGCCTAACATCTTTCTATGTACTAAATATCCCATGTTACGATGTGGACAGCTGCGGCCTATATACAGTATGTACAAATCTTTTTTTTCACTTTAAATTTAATGGGTGCGTCTAATATACCAGTGCTCTCTGTAGTATGCACTTCTATTTACACTTGCATAGTATGTTAAAATGTTACTGTGACAGCTTGACCTTGAAACGGATCATTTCAAATTCCATTATTCCCTACTGGGAACTATGTTTTGAAATCTAAACAAATCATAGGCGATCAACATTCTACTCTACACCAATGACCCACCAGTTCAATTTAACACAGTAATATTGAGCTTCTTAGCAAAACAACTGAATTCTAATATTTCCATAAACCTGCACGTCAGGATTAAATTACCGTAAATGATTGTTTAGGAATTATGAGGCAATTATTGTGTGCTTTAGGTAGAGGGGTCATATTGCAGAGGCTGCCCGTGTTTGATTGTGTGGGGGAGTTCCTATGTTGTTCAGCCAGGGGATTTGATTAGGGGTATAAGTTCATATTCCCTGTCTATTAGCAAAATGCATCACGGAGCTAATTAATGTCCGCAGAGAGAAGAGCGTGTCCTGTTTCCACCTCATCTGTCATCGCTATCATCAGCTTCAGTTTATAATTGGGACTGAAGAAGAAAGTTTGTAAGCCAAGTTCCTCTGCTATTACATGTGATGTTTCATTTTGTTAGTTTTGCACAAGTGACAGGGAGACGGATGGTGTGGATAGTTTAGAGGCAGATTTGGTGTGGGGTAATGAAATGCTGCATTGGTGTCTAATGGACTATCCTGTCTCAGCTGATCCCCATGATTGATAGTCAATGAGCTTTAAAGCAGTGTGCCATTTCACACACTTGTAGCTGCCCCTCCCAGACACCACACTATACACCTAGTGGGGACTAGGCGTGGGCCGCTTACCGATTTCAAGGTATATCCTAGTATGAAAAAGTCGCGATTTCAAAATCAGTAAATTTGTGCAGTATGAGAGAAAGTGGAAGTGCAGAGCGGCCACTACGTAAAAATACTTGCTCACGTCCTGTATTAGTCCTCGCAGTCGGAACTGAGCTTCGATGTGTTGAAACTACAGGGGTGGGCTGTGTTGCCAAAAGTCGGGCATAGATAGCACCGGCGTTAGCTGCCTGATTAGCATTGAGCCGGTACGCCGTTGTCGGTCGACATTATCACTCACGTCGAGGGTCACCAAATGTGGAGGTGTGATTCAGAATGAGACAGGAGTCGAGGATAAGTGGTATAAACTATTTACTCTCCACTTGAGTTACAGGATCAGCCACAGTGACTGCATTGACAACTTCTGTTATATGATTTAAAAATGACTGTTTTGACTTGACTTTTTTTCTCTTTTCAATAAAGATATTAAAAATAATATTTTAGAAGTGTAATTATAATACCGTGAAATCGTGATGTTTTTGCCCAACTAGTACGAGCTAGAGGGGACAATAATTATTTGATAATTTGAATAATTATATATTGGTTGAAAATAGCCCTGGAAGTTGAGACATTTCATCCAAAAAGAACTCTAATTAGCACCCTCATTTAAACCATGCAAACTTGTATGACCCTGCCATTTAAAGCATCGGGATCGAGAGTCATTAGGAACCGGAATCGCAACTGCAATCATTCCAAATTCAAAAGATGCCCAACCCTAGCAAGGGTAAAAAGGTAAATATGTCAACATCCGTGCACACATCTAACTGGCAATAGGCATTTCAGTATTATTCAATATTATAGTATCTATTATTTGTCACTGCAAAAATAACAAGATTACTGCGTTTTGGTGTCATGAGCACTTTAAGCAAATGCTTTTGAAACTTATTTGAACACTACTCATAATATTCTATCTTCCGTCCAAAGCCAAAAAAACCCGAATTTGCCTCCATTAAAGCTGTATGGGACAGAGGCTTAAGTCACGATTGCTTTGAGCTCAAATACTCATTTCCCTTAATCAAATTCAAATTATTTTTGAACCTTTATTTAGTTGATTTTTTTTTCTGGATTTTTTTATTCTGTCTCTTCTCTGCTACGCTAAACCTACCATAAACGTTCTGAACTGTTCATATCTCTGTGATGAGGTAAATTTAGAAAATCCGCAAGGGTTCAAATACAATACTTGTTTTCCCCACTGTATGCAACTTTACAGTACATGGGTCAGCCAGCAGGCTGAGTGTGTGTGATGCCAATGTGCATGTTTTCAGGTCCTGTGTGTGTGTTTTCTTGCATTAAGTCCCGAAGGTTACAAAGCTTCCATCCCTTCACGGTCGTTATGGAAACAGCCAAAAGGAGGAATGTAAAAGTGTGTATTAAAAAGGACCTGTTGTCAAACAGGGGTTTCAATTAGCCATGGTGCTGAATTTTAAGTCTCCCCACTGGGACAGGCATGCAACTAGATATTTTTGTTCATTCTTTTAAGAGTAAAAAAAAGTGGCAAATATGCAGAAATCTTCTAGATGGTGTTTATTTCACATCATCATTCTCAGTTGAGCAGTGCTGCATCACAAATGGATTCTTGGGTTTTTAAAGTGCCGCAATCGGTGTCAGACCGCCTGTTCCCTCTTGTAGGCGGCGCACATGTCTGCTCTGGTCTATTGCAGCAGTTGCATGTCTAAAATCAGCCATGGCACAGGAAACTGTTCTCACACCATTCCAAACAGCTGACAAAAACAGTGTGTGTAGCATTGTAGTATTTTGTGACTTCTTAAATTACCCTTTCTCTTTGTCTCTAACGAAATGTCTTCCCTTGGTAAGGATACTCCTTGTTTTGGAGTATGTGTTGCCAAAAAACCACAAAGTGCCAAAGAAAAAGCACAACACACCGGCTAAGCTAATATTTTGATGCGAGCTGAATTGAGGTCTTTGAGATTCATTGAAGGGACAGTTCGGATTTTTTTTACATGAAGTTGTATGACATCCCCATCAGCAGTGACTTACCCCCCACTTTGTCTCGTGATCCGAGTTCTGGTCGGATTTCGGTGATGAAGAACGTAGTTCCGGTTAGTTGGTGGGGCCACTTAAGAAAAGTGTTTGGCTTCTCAAAACAATATGCGTATAAAAGAGTAATACATTCGCGTCACAAAAATGCCTCCTCGAAAAAATCAGACCTCACAATCGCTCGGCCTTACTTTCTCTCTTCCGTCCTATCGCTGGGCGCTGTCGCCTGTTCATTCTTGTGTATGTGTTCCACAGTGTGTACATGCGTGAATGAAGACGCGAGAAGTCTCGGCTCGCCACTGCAACGCGGGACTCTCGTGTCTTCATCCGCTGTGGAACCCATACACAACAATGGACAGGCGGCAGCGCGCAGTGATACGACAGAACATTATTGCGATCTTGCAATAAAAATGACTTTTGTAACACAGCGATTAGATTCAGCTGCATTAACACACTCTGTAGTTGTACTTGATAGTTGTGGTCAGTGAGTGTACAATATACCTACCCAAATAGAAAAAACGCCTTTCAAAGCACTCTCATATTTTAAAAAAATGAATGCTAATGCATGCCATTATGCGCTACATGCTTCTGTTTTCCTGTAAGTTGTATTTAAACTGTCAATTAGTGATATCTCCATTTTTACAGTTCCGCTGCGAAAATGCCATAGGACTGTATGATTTATGCATGCAAACATGAGTGAAAGCAGCACTTTAAGGGAACAATGACTATGACCAGCATGATAATGGAATTGGCAATTCAGGAAAAGAAATCCACTTCAAATACAGCTAAGCATGTTTTTTGGAAAGGTGTGAGTGATGATGAATGGGGCCTATTTTTGCAATCTGTGTTTTGGCGAGAATGAGAGACTCCAGCTGGACACTAGGAGTGCACGTCTATCCTCTGCTGACAGACGCTCACCCTTTTCATCGGATTGTGCCCCTGTCTCTCACATGTGCACACACACACACACATACACACTATAGATCGGCTATAATTTCCCCCGAGTCTTAGTCATGCACGCACACACTCCTGTTGTAAATTAGCTAATGTAATGCAGCTGCATGCCCGCCACACCCCTCTACCATATAGCGTGTGGCGCAACCATGGTAACATGGGTGGTTTAGGTGGTTCATGAGGTTTGTGTGCTTTAGGGCTGTCTTCTGACTAAGGATTTTCATAGTCAGATCTGATTTTGTCCATCGTCAACTAATAATGGCATTCTGACAAATGAACAGATCTCATTTGTGACATTTTCCACCTCAAACAAACAGGCTGAAACATTCATTTATTTGTGACCCAGAAAGCAACAACAAAACCGAAACACGGTCGCTGTCGGTAAACATCATAAAAGTGCATATCGAATCGGAACAACATGGCTTGAAAATCAACAGCTTGTTAGCGGTGTCATTTTTTGCATTAAAATTCACTGGCGGGATCGAAAATGAAGTTAGCCGAACAGCCTCACCTGTTAAATAAATGATAGGCTGTTGGTTGTTGTCATGTCACTGACACAAGTTGCATTTCACTTTCTGGCATAATATTTAACCTTTACAAAATACATCCACACTCGGAATGATTTTTGTAGTCGTCATTATGAGCCAGTCAATCTGTCAATGTTGACGGTCTTCCTGGTGTTCAAAGCTAGCGCTCATCTCAGCTCCTCTGGATTGTGCCACTGCAGGAAGTGATTTTAATGCGTGGTAAGTATAGGTCTTCTGTTAAACACACGCAGCATTTTTCATTTTTATTAACACAAATTAGGCTTTAAAAAAATATCTAAGTAGGCTATTCATAACAAAAACAAAGACATTATTTGTAAAAATGTGTGCTCAGCAGCCATGGGCACCCCCCCATGTGGTCAGAATGGCACAATCTTGATCACATGACATTTTTATATGATTCGACGGCCAGATTTATAGTCAAATCAGATTTGGCATGTCATTTGGAAATCAAGGTCCCAGAGTTTGGAGGAAGAGTGGAGTGGCACAGAATCCACGTTGCTTGAAGTCCAGTGTGAGGTTTCTACATTCACTGATTAGTTGGGCTGCAATGTCATCTGCTGTGGTTGGCCCACTGTTTCTGAAGTCTACAGTCAACACAGCCATCTAGCAGAACATTTTAGAGCACCTGATGCTTCCTTATGCCGACAAGATTTATTAGTCCTGTGAGTACCTGCTCACACTGCCAAAGGTACCAAAAGCTGGCCACCAAACCTGAACCCCATTGAGAATCTATGGGGGACACCAGACCAATATTGCAGATGACCTGAAGGCTGCTATCTATGCAAGGCCTCCATTACACTTGAGCAGTGCCACAGGCTGATCACCTCCATGCCGCACCGCATAGATGCAGTAATTCATGCAAAAGGAGGTGGGAGTTGAAGACTGGACGAACGGGAGACTCTGTCAGACGTTCTCAGCACTCCACGTTTGGGTCTCCCAGGTCTGTCCGGCATCCTCTTGATGACTTCAACACAGGTGCACCGAGCCGGGGGGCTATTACTAAGCCAACACTAATGCAAGCGAGCCCCTACCCCAGGTCTGGCTCCATGGTGAGGCCCTGGTGTCCCACGTCCGAGCAAGGTGCGGTCCCTCCTCTTGTTTTTATTCATAGGGTCTTCTGAATCGCTCTTTGTGTGGCCCATCACCTCTGACCTTTTTGCCTTGGGAGACTCTACCATATAGCCCGGGACAACATAGCTCGGATCACTCGTGCACTCAAACCCCTCCACTACGATAAGGTGGTGATTCATAGAGGAGAATCACAGGCTTGAATAGAATTAATTTTGGGCCTTTTAATTATTTGAACCGTTCTTTTTCCAGGGTGGATGTACATCTTCAATGATTTTTAAAAACAGTAATTGTGTGCACAATTTTATCATTTACACATAGTCAACATTATACATACAGTACATGCTCAAATATATCATACATTCACCTAAATCTTTTAATAAATAGACTGGAAGGTTCCAGAATGTCTTTTACATTGACGCCCAAGTCCTATTAACTTCTCATTAGTGGTCATGATTGACTGCAGGTGGTAGTTTGTCTTTGTCAGCATTGCAGGTGTAACAGTTACCTATCATGGGTTGGTATGTACAATTGTTTATGGCAGACATGGGCAAACGACAGCCGCGAGTTACCAGACTTTTTTTTTTTTTTTTTACCTTTAACATAAGAGCTATGACAATCATTTGCAAAGCTATCTTTAAATTTCCTGAAGTCTTGAACTACCAAACTTATTCCAATGTTTTCTGAAGCGAAAGACTCTGCGCTTTCTAGTGACTTACAGGTCATTACGGTAATCATAAAGACATCACAGCAGCTGCAGGAAGATGAGGTGTGACTTTTTTAAAGCTTTTAGCCTCTACAAATGTAATATATATATGTAATATATGTATATTTTCCCGCAGAATTATTTTCACCCTGTGCCAGTTCACCCTTTGACCTCTTCTGTGTGTCTTGTAATCAGAATGGGAGCATCGGACAACATCTACAAAGGACGCAGCACCTTCATGGAGGAGCTGACCGAAGCGTCAGAGATCATTTCCCATGCAAGTGAGAGTTCCCTGGTCATCTTGGACGAGCTGGGCCGGGGCACCAGCACCCACGACGGCATCGCCATCGCCTATGCCACCCTTGAGTACTTCATCAGAGACGTAAGTCCGTGACTTTTTACAACAATCATTGTGGGATGTGGATGCCTGTTCTATTAACTTTCAAGTTAATGGCCTTCAATACGGAGATTTGTGTGTATGTTTGTGCACGCCTTTGACCACACTCACTTATATGCTCGGCAGGCCTGTTATTGTTTGTTATGAATAGGAAGACACGAGGCAACAGGAAGGCCTTAGGAGGACCGTAGCTCTTCAGAGCTGAGATAAATTAAAGAGAGGCTTGATCTATAATATTAATAACCTGTTGGGCTGCAATGGAAAAGAAGGCAAAAAGTGATCCCGCAGTGCCTCATTTGTTCACGGGGACGCACTGTGGCTGCAGCGGGCCTGTGAAACAGCCACATAATCAAGACAGATGCCAGGTTGCTCACCTCTCTGCTCATAAGGGGATGTCTGTGCGTCACTGTGATGCTCATGTCAGCTGTTATTATAGTGATTTATTCTTTATAGATCCAGTTGAGATGGATACATGTGCAGATATAGTGTATGGACTTAGGCACTGTGTACCTACAGGAAGTCAAAATAAACTACTTCCACTCTTCTAGGAAGGTATGAACGCTAGGCCGTTTGTACCGTGGTGGGCTTACCCACAATCCCCCTCTCCTGGGCTCCGCCAGCCTGCACTCACACTTAGCATTCATGCTTAGGCACATTTGCTTATTCCATCACTTCTTCTCTGCTATATTACTGCAATGTCCCTGACTGTCTTTGTTTTGAGTTGTTTTATTGTGTAAGGTGGCAGCTGCCACTAATTAAAGGGATAGTTCTGATTTTTTGACATGAAGTTGTATGACATCCCCATTAGCAGTGTACTACAGCAAGAGTGACTTACCCCCCAAATTGGTCGTGTGAGTCCAATTCTGGTTGGAGAATGAACAAAAATGCCTCCTCTTGCCGTATGTCTGCGCACTGTCGCCTGTACATTCGCCTGTGTGTGTGATGAAGAAGCTCTCGGTAATGCCACTCTTCTTCTTCGACGGAGCGCCGCGGCCATCTTGTTTACGTATGTGTTCCACAGCAGAAGAAGATGCGAGCGTCTTCATCACATAGACATGAATGCACAGGCGACAGTGCGCAGGGATACGGTGGGAGACAGATATAACGTTGAGCGATTTGTGAGGTCTGATTTTTTTTTTTTTTGAGGAGGCATTTTTGTGATGCAAATGTATTACTCTTATGAAAGCATATTGTTTTGAGAAGCAATACTCTTTACTTAAATGGCCCCAGCAACTAAGCGGAACTACGTTCCTCCTCACGGGTTTCCGACCAGAACTTGGCTAATGAGACCAATTGGCGGGCTAAGTCACTGTTGGAGTAGTACACTGCTGATGGGGATGTCATACAATTTCATGTCAAAAAATCCGAACTATCCCTTTAACTGCGAGAGGAGTGTTTGCATTACGTACAGTCGTTTCCCCTCGTTTATCGCAGTTAATTGGTTCCAGACCCGACTGCGATAAGTGAATTTACGCAAAGTAGGATTCAATATTAATAAACTGAATATTTTCCTAGTTAGAGCATAGGAAACCTGTTTATGACTTTCTAAATACGGGTTTTAACATCACCCCAACAATAACACCCCAATAGCCACTTTTACACTCCTATTACTCATTGTTTACATCACATTTTGCAGGCTACGCAATCATTGCGGGAATGTAACAAATGTCTGCTGCCAGCATAGGAAGCTACTGAGCTAACTAGTTAGCCTCTCAAATTGACTTATTCTAAACTTAAGAAAGTGTTTCAAACGGAGTGAGGAAGTAGGACAAAGAAGCCAAAAACTTGCCACTTCCACACGGAATGAGAAGAGAACTTTTTTTTTCCCCACTCGATCTCAACCATGGCATGTCAGTTCGACTCTGCTAGCTCAGCAGCCAGTCTCCATGCAGTGTGAACGGTAACGTTATGTCTCGTAACATTACTGATGCCAAGTGACCAAAGTACTACATATAACTTGTCTTTCAATATTTTTCTAATAATAATACGCCATAGTCAGCTACGAAACAGCAATCATTTTTTTATTAATTACTGTATTTTTTTTTTAAATGCGATAGTGAGGGAGCGATATTTGAACTGTGATATAGCAAGGGATGACTGTAATGAATTGAATTACCGTAAATTTCTGGAGGGCACCATTATATAAGCCGCACCCACATACACCGCACCTACATACTGTATACATGTATAGTAGCGCACCGGTTGATAAGCCGCAGGTGTCCACATCATAACATGGGATATTTAGTACACAGGAAGATCCATCCAGCTTCTATGCCGCTTATCCTCACTAGGTTCACGGGTATGCTTGAGCCTATCCCAGCTGACTTCGGGTGAGAGGTGGGGTATAGCCTGAACTGGTCGCCAGTCAATCACAGGGCACATATAGACAAACAACCATTCACACTCACATTCATACCTATGGACAATTTAGAGTCGCCAATTAACCTAACATGCATGTTTTTGGAATGTGGGAGGAAACCGGAGTGCCCGGAGAAAACCCAAGCACGCACGGGGAGAACATGCAAACGCCACACAGAGATGCCCAACGGAGATTCGAACCCAGGCCTTCCAGATCTCCTGACTGTGTGGCCAACATGCTAACCACTAGGCCACTAGGCCAGCATGCGGCCCCACACAGGAAGATGTTAGACAGAAAGATTTTTTAAACTTTTAATTAAATAAATGTTGTTGTAGAAAAGTCATTCATCGCTGTCCTTGTCCTCCTCCTGGGAACTAAAACCAATAAAATCGTCCTCTTCAGAGTCAGAACCGAACAGCCCCACAATTCCCTCGACACTCACGGCGCCAGTCGCTCTCACTCTTTCGTTGTTGCTTCTAGCGCCACCCCCGCCTAGAGGCGAATCAGCCCGAGTCTGTGCTGTCTTCCTCAGCACGCAGCAGTCCAGCCACCCGAAACCCCCTGTGACAGCGGACCTCCATGCTGCCAAGATTCACCTTCAGACCGGAGCAAAAGCCACTAGATCTATTGCCTTCAACCTGAAAGCCGCATCACACCTCCCCGCGCATTTTCCATGATGAGGACACGCGCACAAAGCGCAAAATAACTCTTCCGAAGCACACAAAGACCAGAACGCGACCACAAATTAGCCGAATCACTGTATAAGCTGCAAGGTTCAAAGCATGAGAAAAAAGTAGCAGTTGTGCTATTATGTCGCACCGGAATGTAGCCGCAGGTCAACGAACGTGCTGTGGGGTTTTACTTTTAGATTATTTTGAGTCTTTATATAGTATTATGTATTATTATTATGTATTGTATAGTATATGAATTGTGTCTGTTAGCATTAAGAGCAATCCTTATATGCATGCAGTCGTGCCGTGTCGTGCCCTGGCCCGCCGATTTCAATCATGCCAAAGGAGAGGAGGTTTTCTGAAAGAAAAATTTGTGAGGTTAAAGTTCACTGATGTTGGATCAGAGGCATACTTTTTGTGGAATTTGTGTGCAGTGTAAAAAACAAAAATGTTTCTGCTGCTACAGCTTTGATGCAGCAGCTGATACAGCTTTGTATGAAAGAGACTTTACATTGCAATTGGTAACTTGACGTCCTATTTTCATCAAATATAGTGAACTGTCATGGGTCAGAAGAACAAAAAATTGAAGCTATACTGTATTTCAAAGCAAAAAGGCTTTTGATTGTAGAGGAAATTGCAGTACCGGCATTATCATGGACACCATGGAAGCTCCTTAGAGATTAATAAGAACACTGTGTGTTCTTTTGGGGTTACTTGAACTGACTGACTCATCCCTTTTCTACTTTTTAGTCCCACTCTTTTGAAAATGTCTTTTTTTTTTTTTTTTTTTTTTTTAGTGGTGAGCCAAATTTCAATCAGCCGGTGCCTTTTGGCAGAGGCTAAAAACATTTTTTTTAAACTAAAACACAAGTGAGTATACCTCATACTGTCAATATGAAGTGTAAGCACCATTGTTATCTAGCATTGCCTTGCAGCCCAGTTTCCCAAAAGAGGGGACCATGCTCATGTCACAGTGCAAGTTGGAATTCATGTTTTCATCAGTGAACTGCAGCTCTCCAGTGCCAGCAACACTCATGCAGACCCAGACCATGACAGTACCACCATGCCTGACTGAAGGCAAGACACAATTATCTTGCTACACACTTGTGTTGTCAGCTACTTAGACAATCCTGGCTGTGTTGACTCATTTTCAGTCGAAAGTAAATCTACTATACAGGGTGTATCACAAAAAACTCCCCAAAAAGTAGCCACTAAAGTTACTATTGAATATTTTTATAAAATGTCTTTATTTGCATATGTTGCTAGGGACATCATCCTTCGGTCTATACCAACATTTATTGCATAATTGCATGCATGACTGAACACAGGCCCGTTTTCCAATGGGCAAAAAAAAAAAAAAACCCTCCAAAAACTACGCTGCGGTACCCAGATTAACCCTTTCTTTCACACTATTTGCACTGGGGTAATGGATATAAGTTTTTGTCAGCTTAATCCTCAACATGACCTCCATTTCTTTGCATGCACAGTTGCGCTCTCCTCCGCATGTCCAGCACTGCTCGCCTGATTATTCAGGATTGATTTGAGATTCAAGAGATTCAAGAGAGTTTTATTGTCATGTGCATGGTAAAACAGCAGTTATACTATGCAATGAAAATCTTATTCTGTTCATTCTCCCAAGAAAAGAAAGGAAACACAAAAAAGAATAAGAATAAGAACATAAGAAACATAAACATATATACCAATAAATTAAGCAACAACAAAAAGAAGAGACATTAATACAAATAAATATACAAATAAATAAATAAATAAATAAATAAATAGAGTGCTATGAGTGTGTGCGTGTGTTGCGTGCGGCGTGTGCGAGTGCTTCGTTGAGGAGCCTGATGGCCTGTGGGTAAAAGCTGTTTGCCAGCCTTGTGGTCCTGGACTTCAAACTCCTGTAGCGTCTGCCTGACGGTAGGAGTGTGAATAATGAGTGTTGTGGATGTGTGCTGTCCTTGATGAGGTTGTGTGTTCTGCGTAGGACTCTAGATTTATAAATGTCTTGCAGTGAGGGGAGGGCTGCCCCAACAATGTTCTGTGAGGTCTTGATCACCCGCTGGAGTGCCTTCCTATCACGTGTTGTACAGTTACCGTACCAAACAGTGATGGAGGCGGTAAGGACACTTTCGATAGTGCATCTGTAGAAGCAACTCAGGATTGTGGTGGACATGCCAAATTTCCTCAGTCTTCTCAGGAAGTACAGTCTCCTTTGGGACTTTTTCATAATTTGTTGGGTGTTGTGAGACCAGGTGAGGTACGGTCCAACGATTAAACCATTACCCAGATTATTCCGACAAGACCAATTTTGTCGGAATAATCTGGGTATCGTAGCCTAGAAGACTTACACTTACACTTGTGCAAAACTTACATCACTCTCACGACGACAGGAAGTCCCACACGGCAGACATGCTTGTTTTGGCTTTGTGAACGGAAAGTGAGCGGGAGATGGTCGCTATAGGCTGTCTGCAGCAATGAGGCTGATCAGCGAAGGGGATTGCCGTTTAAAAGCAAGTATCGACATATGCCGCTACCGTGCTTTTTCACAGAAATCGGCCGTTACTGATCGGTGGCCGATCTATCGGAGCACCCCTAGTTTAAACATTAAATAATGTTTTTTACGAATTATATCATTTCCATTTGTCAATCGTTTCAAAAGCCAAAGACATATTTTTTTGGACAGAATCTTGTCGGTTATGTAATTTTTTTACAAAAAGGGAACATCTCAAGCCGTGAAAGCTGGACAGGCTGCTTGTAACCACCTGTTGTATAACAGCATTGATTTGTTAGAAAAGCCTAGCTATTAAAGGAAAGGGAAAAAAAATCAAAAAAGAAGTTTGGCTTTGCAGCAAAAACCCTTCTTGGTTCAAGAAGACCAACGATGGCTTTCATGCTCACTTCCACCCACTTCTCCTCCTCCTCCTCCTCCTACTCCTCCACTGCCACATACTCTTCCTCCTCACCAGACATACCTGCTCGCGTCAAATTCAGACTTCTCCTCTTTTGACTCGGTTGTTATAGTAACGCACCTTTTCCTGCCCCTAGCACTCACCCGGAAGGTAGTTGAGAATGTAGATGGCTTTCATAATGCCACTTGTGGACGAGATGGCCTTGATGGTGAAAGAGAAACGGTGAGAAAACTCACTGACGCTACAAGTTGCTGGCTTTTTTGTATGTAGGTGTCGCAGCCGAGATGCCTTTTGGTGTTCCTTCCTTGTTAAAAAGTCTCATTGTGCCCTTCTTCTTCTCTGCCACTATACTCTCTCCAACTCCCCGACTTAAAGTGACAGTCAGTATTATCAGTTTTATTCACACTAGCAGTAGGCCGTGCGCATAGCTTCACGCCATGCTTAGCACTACGTACAGATCGCACTCCTCTTTTTGCATGACCTTAACTGGTGCTTTAAGGTTTCAGGAACAGGCATGAGGGGACATAGCTGCTCACTGCAAAACTACGGCTCACAACAGCTTACTTATGTCTGTTGGTTTTTCAGGGGATGACACAGTGTGCCTGTAAATAGATTGATGTGCTGTTGGTTGAAAATGTACTCGTCTGCCTGCAAAGTGCTAACATTGTATAACACTGTATGGTCCAATGACAACCGATGCAATGAAGACACATTTGTTTATTTTGACTTTGGATTTTTAAATTTTTTAAAATATATTTATCATAACAAATACAGTGGAAACCTTGGTTAATGTCATTAATTAGGTCCAGAAGGTCCGACTTGAACGCTAACCAAATCAATTTTTCCCATAAGAAATCATGTAACTCCAATTAATGTAATCCATTCCAGAAAGCCAAAAATGTTAAACATGCAGAAAACAATTGGAAATGCATATAAATACATATAAATGATGAATGAAAGGGAGGAATGAACATTTAAGTTTACTTTTACCTTCATTGAATACGTGATTGTTGACGTGTTCTCAAAGACACAATGTAGCAGCGAGATCAACACCTTCCTCTTCAACGCCACCTTCCTGCTTCGCCAGTTATTTCTGGAATTCAAGTGTTTCTCTCCTCAAAAACCAAGCCAAAGAAAGTTGTAAGTGCCAGCATTTTTGATAAAGAAGGCGAGAGACACTATTGAATTCAAGAAATAACAAGAAGATGGTGTTAAAGAGGAACGTGTTTCTTTCACTACCACGTCGTGTCTTTGGGAACAGTCATGTCTTCAGTGAAGGTAAAAGTACTGCTGATGACATAGACAGGCAACACAGCTGACTTACATCTCCGGTTGCTAATTTGTTAGCAAGCTAAGGCTGCTAGCAAGGACATTTGTGATAAAAAATACATTAAGAATACAGTCGGACTCGCGCCGTGTATTAATAACATGACAAAACGTGTGCCATATTGTATCATATGCTAACTGGAAAATGTACGCAGACTGAAGCAAAATGTTTTTGTAAATTTTTTACGTTAACCGCTAACTGGGGCAGACGCAAACCGAGGTAGCACTGTAATGTTAATAGAAATTCTGTAAATTCCTCTTGTCAGTTATCTGAGGAGTCTCCTATATTTGCTAGGTGTGTGGTCTACAAAAGCACATGACCACTGGGGTCTCTAGTTAGCATGGGCTAGAAAAACATTGGTAATAGCAGCTCTGGCTGTAGGCAACCTCCGGATGAGGTTTTTGGACTCCAAAAGATGGCAGTAGCTGGCATTTGAAATCATGAGTCGTCATCATCCAGCAGCTTTATCTGCCTCTACATGCGCTGTTGGTGTGAAACTCATGTGTTACACTTGTTGTTCTGTTACTTACACTGAACTCATCAGTGATATTAATGCTGGCTGAACAGTTTGTTCATTACCGCCGTTACAACATTGTTTCTGTTGCTGCTGTGTTGGGCAGTATAATTGTTAGTAAATAACCATGTGGTCAAAGAGAGCTTTGTTTTGCATTCTACTCTTTCATGCACTCCAAATCATTATTAACGTTATAAAATTACATTGTAAAATATAATGACTTTTTATTTTACGGAAATAACAGCCTCTTTCCAGTTATCGCCTGCTTCCAATTAATGGCCTAACGTCTTTGCAGTTAAGTTAAATAAATGTTTTTAGAGCACTTAGGGTAATCTGTTACATGGTCAAGCTGTTGCCATCATACAGGCTTTATTAACTGTGCAGGGATTCTTTTAAGTAACATTCTTAACTAACTTAAACGTGTAAAGACAAGTTAATCACTTGTTAAACAAGACTGAAACTGTTTGTGTGTATTCTTTTATTCTTCCCTTAACACTCTTTTTAACACTCTTTTTATAGGGGTGGTCTTCGGGGGACAAATGTCACCAAAAATCCAAAGAAAAATAAAAGCCTAGCATTATTGTGTATAACTAGGTGTTACAACCACAATAACACACACAGTGTGTCTGTCAAAGCTGAGCATTGTACCTAATGACATGGCTGTAAGTGTGTCCAGACTACATCATGATATCATTTAGCTGAGCGTTATTCCTCGAGTGAACCGACTCCCAACCAGGCTCCATGAAGCCGCCTCAATCTGACGGCCCATCCTGTGCATGAAAACAAAACAAAAAGGTCATCCACTGTTTACCTTATTGTTGAACCCAAACAAGATAACAGGTCAGCGACACCCTTGCATGCAACACCTCATCTTTATCAACTTTGGCTCTCAAATGCATGCCTGCTTGAGATGAGGACCTTGTTAGCTGTGAGGTGAGCGGAGAAGAATTGCAGTGGCGTCTAGTAGGATGTGAAACGAGGAGTAGAGAAGGCAATGCTGTGCTGACACCTCTAGCCTTTTTCTCAGGATCACATCACCTGGAACTGCATGCATGCACAGGCTGGCATCCCACTGTCTCTTTGACAGCATGTAATTAGGAAACAGCAACCGGAAGAGTCTCTATAGGCGAAGATAGGCCAGGCGACAATTTGGAGTGTTACCCTTAGAATTACTGTAGAAGAGGAAGCGGGAGGTGGAGTTTTTTGAGAGGTTTTTATTTGGCACTGTGACCAGAGTGCTTGCTCGTGCAGTCTGTTGGGTCTCTTTAATGTCTAAACATCCACCTTATTAAAAGTGCCTCGGAGTAGCTCTTCACTCTTACAGCAGGCTGCACTAATTGCATACAGTGTAAAAATGTTTTGATGCTTTGTAGTCGGAGCCGACCTTACCCGATGTTTTGCGCCCTCAGGGAGATTTTATATGGTGCCCCCCTCCATTGATGACATACAAATGCTCAGAAAACAAATTGAATGGCATTGTTTTTACCGTTTAATTTGTAAGATAACGTGTCAACCAATTTACATGGTTAACAAATGATAAATTAATATGAAATGCAATCTAAATACTTTTACCACAAAATATTCATTATAAATTATAAATACAACAATCACCATCAAACAATTGAAATAACCACAAAGTTTGCACACATTAACTCTTTTTATAAGCTACATTTATTTATTTATTTATTTATTTTTTTGTGCCCCTTGGAGGCCACAGCACTGTTAGCATTTGCCTGTATTGACTCATGGGCTAGCTGGCTGTTTGTGGTACATTTACTTATCGTGGTACATTTCACAACCATTGATGAATACTTTCATTGAATCCTTTCACTGTTCAACTTTGGTCCTATTTGGCCGTCATGCATATGACGGTGAACTTTCTCCCCAGCTCCACCTATTTGAGCTGATGAGTCACTTCCACACTTGGTCCCACTTAGTTTTTGGCTAATTCTACTAACGTAATAACTAACGAACGTCAGTGTAATTCAGTTCACACTTATAGTGGTAGAGGTAATAAAGGTATTCTATTCTATTTTATCGGAAATTAATCTGAAACTGAATATATTTTAGGGGTTCTTTATTGCGTCAGAATCAAATGGAAGAGAATGTAATGATTGACAACTGAACAAACTTACCATCAACTTACCACTAATAACTGCAGATAGTAAATGTAGTCTATTCTTCTTATAATTAGGGCTCTATGATTTCCGCCTTAATGGAATCGGGGACAGAACTTCAAAATTGGCCAATAAAAATGGAATCTACTTTAAAAAGCGGAAATTGCCAAATTGCGAATGAAATGCTGTCATTGTGAGGAGAAGGAACGTTTGTGTGGGGAAGTATTTCACTGGCGGAACCTCATCACAAACACTAACCTGCCCACTCCCGAAATAAACATGTCGAAATGGCAACCTGAAACATGGGCAAAAGTTGGTGTAAGAACTTTGAAACTCATTTCTCACGGAGTGTGAATTGAAGCTAGCAGGTTAGCTTAGTTTAGCAGAGCATCCTAGTGTGCGTGCGACTCAGGTTGTATGTGTGTGTTTACACTGTCTTGTGTTTTACTGCCTGTTAATGTGAAGCGTTTTACGATGCCTGCTGACGTCGTGCAAGTTCTGAGCGAAATAAGGATGAGAGGCACCCAGCTCCTCTTAACAGTCAACGGACATTCTCACTACACACAACACACAACACACTTCCGGCCTTTAAAATAAGAGCGCTGTTCGCCACATCCTGTCTAATTGTGTAAACAAAATAAGGCTGTCATAAAAAAAAAATCTTACAGTAATATCACAATTGGAATTTCATCAGTAACTACGTCTTCCTTAACCACAAGCACGGGCATTACAGTTTGTAGAGGATTTTATAGCAATTTGTGCAGAGGATTGCATCCCATTAGAAATCTTAGCCAAGCTACATCATTTCTGACATACTGGACAAAATTAGCCAATGTTGTATTGCATCAATAAATGTAAGGATTTTGCATTTCATTAAAGGACATTTTATTTACTAAATATAAAAAAAATGGAAATGGAATAAACGGAATTTGGAAAAAAATAACACGGAATTTGGGAAATAAAACTGATTTCATAAGGACCCATATAATACCCATCAACACTTTTTCATTGCAGTTCCATCTGCTGGAAGTGCTGAGTGACACACAGCCCCAGTGCAAGCGCACTATAACAGCAAAAAGTGAAACATTTCTCAATTTGCATCTTGCCTAACCTGTCCACAAAGTTTTCTTGTATTTAGATTTGTAGTTTTTGGGTAATCCTATTAACTAAGCAACACATTTGCGGTTGATAGTGCCCACAAAGGTATTCTATTCCAGACTGAATTAGTTTATTGATATTGATATCTTAAATCTGTCTTTTCAGCCGTTTAAACTACCGTACTGTGCTGGTGCAAAGATGTACAGTACAAGATTGGAGCCACAACAGGAAACAATCAAAGTGAATAATCCTCCCTAGCTCATGAACTTTCTATCAACTAATCGATAACTATCCACTAATCGTTTCAACTCTAATTTCATCTGCAGCTCTGCCCAATGATGCTGTCACTGCACCCTGGGGTGGTCCGCTAACGAGCGGCCGACAACATCCAATCAGACCATTATTCAGGCCGCGTGCCACCGACATAGCACTCCATTTGTTTGTACCTTTCAATGTAGGTGGACAGGAGTGATTTAAAGTAACGTGTGTGTGTGTGTGTGTGTGTGCAGTATGTGTTACTTTGGGTTCAGGTCTGTGCCTTTTGTGTGTGGGCGTTGCCCTAGTTGTCTTGTTCAGAGCGAGGTATTTCTAGTGACATGTGACCTTTGTCAAAGCGAGCAAGGTAGTAGGCCCTGTTCTGGAGCTGTTCAGGTTCCGCATCTGTGTGTGGCTGCTGGGAGACATTCAGAGAACAATTTATTGTCATCCCATAGAGTGTCATTCTTACTGCTGGTTTGGGAGATATTTAATCCAACTTTCAGTATTATGGGTTCCATTTGCATCCGAGCAAGGCATTACGATAAGCGGGAGAATTCAATGCATTCGTTGTGGTGAAAGACTCGTACTGCGAGGGGCAGCTGGTGCGCATTTGACTTAGCAGAACAGCAATTTCATGCAAGAGTACAATCAGTAACACTCAGGCTTGTCATTGTTAAGAGAATGAGCTTCAGTGTTTGTGCTAAAAACCTGCAAAACTAACTCTAAAAGTGGTGTATTAGTCCACTAAGATTGTCCTAATGCGAATACAATGTAGCCACAAATCCTCTTTGTTCTGCGGCAGAGACAGACTGTTATATAATTGTTACCACCTACCATTTGTTGTGTGTATTGCATTTTTTTCCCCCTCCTACGTATCTCTTTTTTTACTCTGATAAAGAAATGTGAATCATTTTTGTCAAACATTTAAATAAACACGGAAAAGGATATTTATCATCAGTATTTTTAGAACTATTGCTAGCCATGACTCCGCTGCATTATATTTGTTTGCGGAATATGCGCGTGACTGTATCGCAAGCTACTTACACTTCCTGTCCCCCATACAAAGTTTTTCACCTGGAGAATTAGGTACGCTTCTGTACATACCAAAAAATGTGGTTACAGATACGAATACCGTTACACCCCCGATGAATAATAAATAGGTGTGTAACGATTCATTTTAATAACTCTTTGATACGTATCACGATTCGTGGTTGCTGATACGGTTCAAGAACGATTTTGGTTCATTTAGAACGATACAATCCGAAACGATTCAGTAACTTTAAATTGATTCAGTAACTTTTTAACCAAAAATTCAACCGGTGTGACTGAGAAATAAATACCTGGGTACTGGACAGTGCAGGTAAAGTTTCCTAGATTCACATTGTTTTTTGTAAGGGAATCAGGTATAGATTATTAATAATGCTGATATACTTAAGAATAAATTACTATAAAAAAAAATTTTTAGAAATGCAATACAAAATCGGAATGAACAGAGGGTGGTATAGCTTGCTATGATGAATCATTGACTTTAAATACAGTAGTGCAATCCAGGTGAGGGACAATATGCAAATTCCTCAGCAAATGAATGTGGTATGGTATCTTCAATTAGGTGTTGAAACCTTCTCACCTGTACGGGCCACTGGCAGGGGCTTTTTTTGTGCTGATCCTCCTGGTCAGAGCAGCCATTTGAAAGAACGGTGCAGCAGCTAGCAAGCAATGTGGCCTCCTCCTACCTTCTTGCAGCTGAGAGGGTGGGGATGGGTCCTTCATCTTAACACACTGAACCGGGTACCGTGGTTTGGTAGGTTTATTATAATAAGCTTTGATAATGATGAGACCAAACCGGGAGAGCAAACAGATACTTTCCATGTGACGGCAGATGGCGTGCAGCAGTGTAAGGAAACGTGGTAATGCATAAGAAGAATACATAAGAAACGTGAGTGTAAATGTGTGATAAAATGAATAAACGGTCAACAAAAATTACTGCTTCCCAGCCTTTCCTCTCTTCTCCATCCTCCCCGGCACAAGCAAGTGCGATTTATTTCTTCCGCGTACGCAAGCGTACACACCCACCGGTGGCCATATGATCACGCCCCTCTACCCCCATGCAGACTAAATACAGTGCTCTCCACCAAACGTACAACCTGTCTCCCACAAGCAAGAATACACAAATGGCACAAGTACACGGCGCGAGTCCGACTGTATTCTTAATGTATTTTTTATCACAAATGTCCTTGCTAGCAGCCTTAGCTTGTATGTGTTTTGACCTGGACATGCCTGCTGGATGATGACATCACTAAGTGTCACTGCTACTGGACCGTAAACTACTACAGATGAGTTAAATATGAATACTGAATGAAGTGAATCAACGGACCAAACGAAAAAGCAGGTATTTCACAGGTCCACAACAACTCCCATGGCCACCACATACCCGGAAGACTATGACGTCACAGACACAGACTATATTTCTTTTTCGTCTTTATTGAGTATTTATCATTAAAAGTGCTTAAAAAACACATCTCTATAAAGCCTGCCGTGCTTAAATCCAATGCTTTATTTCCTGGTATCAATTCAATCAATTGATTACCTTTTTAAATGATGTTAGATCGATATATGCCGTCCAGAATTGAAACTTGCTAAACACATATTGATGTAGTTGGATCATAGGAATATAAATCCATGCATCGATGTAATGAAGGAATCGTTACACACCTAATAATAAATAATATTTGAGTTTAGTGGCTTGCGAAGCATGTGAATAGGTGGGGAGGGGGACAGCTGTTGGGTTAATATTAACGACTTTAGTCTCTTACGTTGTTTTCATACTTCTAGTACTCTTATCATGACTATACATTGCCCTAACGTAAGCATAATACAGGTGCTACTAATGTTGTCCTTCCTCTGCTACAGGTGAGGTCTTTCACCCTGTTTGTGACCCATTACCCTCCCCTGTGTGAGCTGGAGAGATTGTATCCACAACACGTGGCCAACTATCACATGTCATTCCTACTTAATGAACCTGATGGGGCCACTGACCGAGACGGTATGTGTGTCTATACACTGTATGTGCATTAAGATGTTTTTATGCCCTTATTATATCTAGGCTGTTCAACTGCCACCCCGTGAGTTCAGTTCAAAACTTGGAAACGACTAACATTTTTGCAGATGATTCCTAAAACTGCAGCACACTCTTGGCAGATCAGGATCTTTGACAAGCGTTCTTACAGCAGGTCCTCAAAAACTCAAAACCTTTTTTTTTTTACAGTAAGTCCTTAAAACAGCAGTACACTTAGATGATCTTTGACTTGCATTTTAGCAGCAGGTCTAAAAACAGCAGAGCAGTCCTGTCATACAGAGGATTTTTGACAAGTATAAACATACGACTTCTGCTTTAGTTTAGGACTTTATTTATGACCATGTTAGCCATTTGGTTTGTGACGATATGACAGAGCCTTGCATTATTTTACACACATTATGAATAATAGTGAAGGGAGAAATCCGGCCTCAGCGGCTTTCTGAAAACAATGTAGTTGAATAGCCCTGCTATATGTTCTGACTGGAGACGTGTCTTGGTTGGAAGAAGGAGAGGTCCGGCCAGAGTTCATCACCTTCCTCTACCAGTTAAGCGAAGGAGCTGCAGGGCGGAGCTACGGCCTCAATGTTGCCCGCTTGGCTGACATCCCAAAATCAATACTACACACCGCAGCCCTCAAAGCCCGAGAGATGGAGGACACGGTCAACTGGCGAAGGTCAGCACGCACACAGCCATTGTTCCTTAAAGCAAAGTCCTTCCAAAGGGAAAAACTTTATATTAAAATGTGATGATGCAGTCATGTGCAGTTAATCAACCCTTAAATATTTATAACCCTTAAATATTCTCAATTGTTTGTCCCAAAAGGCAAAAAAATCAAATGTTTTTAAAACTACCTCCACATCAAATATTAATAACATTTTGGGTTTTTTAACCCTTTAAAGGCCAGTATGTTTTTTTTAATCGAAAAATGTCACTATCAAAATGCCAAACACTTAAAATGAATGTGTGTCATTCAATGGAGTGCATCTCCTTCAGAGTGTCTTTTTAATGGTCCAAGTTTCATGATGAGCTTGAAAGCAGGATTCAATGATCTTTGCTTGCTTGCATAAAGGTGGGTATAGGACCCAATTGTCTTTCATCATGATCCATATTCCAAACCCACCAAGTCCTCTTATTAAGTCATACTGACATCTGAGACTCATGAGGGTGAATTCACAGAAGCTCCAGTGACGCTAAATCTTGTGTTTATGCAAGGTTTAACGCTCAGATGAATCTGATTTCATCGTCATGCTCACAATTCTGAACCAGAAATCGTGCATATTATCCCTGGAAAGCCTCTAAAGATCAGCCATTGCATTTGTGTCCTGAAAGCTTTGTTCATTTGCCTCAAAAACTTTGAAATCACACAAAACCTGCCTTAATCAAGAGCTTCCATTTCCCCTACTATGCAGAATGTTCTTTTTAAATGGTGCTAGAACGGTAATATGTGTCCTTAAAGCCTATTTTTGACCACCAAGTATGAGGAAAAATGTCCCATCTGCCTCACTCTAAGTTCTGATTTCATGACGTCATGAAGGAAAATCCTCCTTCCTTCCATGTACCTACCACTTAACGGAGGACAGTTTTTGCCAACTGTTTATTAGTTACAGACGTCGGAGCTGCACGTTTGACCATTTTGTTACTCTTCGGTGAATAGGCTCACCTAGCTTGATGTCGCTGTTAAAATGTGAGTGTAATGTTAGCACTGTAGCTCTCACAGTGTGAGTCACAGTGTAATGTTGCTAACTCCTAACTCCCATTTCCTTAATGTTACCCTGTTGTTTGTCATATATGGCATCTATCACATTGGACAAGTGCAGAGTTGCAGTGTACATGTAAAAAGTGAATAAAGTGCACAATAGTGCTTCTTGGAGACACACTCTTTCGGAGACAGACGTGGACAAAAACAGCTCATGAGCATTAAAGCTACAGACACACACAATGGCATGTTCCCAGGAGGGTTTACTAGAAGCACTTTTAAAATGTTTAAATTCCAGCATCAAGGACAGATTTTAGCCAAAACACTTCCAATACACTATTGTGGGACCTCTCAGACTTACTAAAACAAGGGTATTGAATTGTTGCTATTACGCCCCGGCTGGGGGAAGATGCCAGGGCCTAATATAGAGAAGAAATCCCAACTCTCTCATGTCCCAAAAGCCACTTACACAAACATTAAAAATAAAATTTAAAAAAGAGCACCGGTTTCATCTCTGTCTTGGTCTTTGAAGGGCTGGATGCCGGTTCCCCTGGATGCCGGATCTCACTTTGCCTAAAACAAAACAAAAAAATACACACCTGTGAAGACTAAAACGTGTTAATGGCTGATGATATCAAATGTCAGCATGCTACCTTTTTTCCCTTCCTAAGATACTTGTGTCTGTGTGAATGTGTACGTCACTTAATCCTCACTATATGAAATGTCCATCCAACACACACACGCACGCACACACACGCACACACACCCTGCCATACCTCCTCATCAGTAATCCTTCCTATATGAACTGTTTGTACTTTGTTGGAGTGAAGTGAAACTGAGAATACATGACACACAGGGGGCCTTTAGCTGCTGTTCATATGTGAATGCGAGTGTAAGCTTAATGCCCTGTGTTGTTTTTGTCTCTCTAGGAAGAACAAGAAGTTACTGTCAGAGCTTTGGAGCATCACAGATAAATCCTCTCTCACAGAGTGGCTACAGTCAAACTCCTGACACCATTGCAACTAAATGCACAATCAGGACATAGATTTGCACATATATCAGAAGCAAAAGTGTGTTTTAAGCATCTCAGGCCTTTACTGTAGCATTAATGTGACACTGTCGTCAAGTAAAAAGAATATTGTAAACATGCATGAAGGATAGTGTCGTTCTGCTGAAATCCCTCAAATACCACATGACTACTGGAGCTTTAAGCCAGGAATGTCCAAACTTATTCTACCGATGGCCGCATACCGCCAAATCAAAGCGCGTTTTGACGTTTGAAAATGTTCTAAAAGGGCTAATCCAACGTAGATATGGTAAGACATTAAATTTAAAAACAAGTTGCACCTCGGCTTTGTGTCATCCGCTAGGTGATGAAACTTATTAGTTAGGGCTTTAAAATGATTGAAAATTTTAATCTAATTAATCAATCTTCAAATTAATCAAGATTAATCACCATGTGTCACTACATGTATGTGCGAAATTCGCCCATTTTTGCTGTATTTTTAACAGAAAGATGAATGACAGGACACAATTATATGTACAGTATTTGTATGTATTAACAGCTCCAAATGAACTGAAAATTTAAATCAAGCTAAAAGATGCCACACATGTCTGAAAATGTATTTTTCCAAAGGCTAGTCTATTTAATAGTAGCAGAACATTGGAATCACACTTTTAACCTGTTATTATGAACAATGATGGGTTGCGTTCAAAGACACCACATAACTGAAGTTGAATTCACTGTTTTGAGTGTAGATGTATTTTCTGAAAAGCAGCAAATTGTACATCCGCAGTTAGGAGTTATGTTAGTGGATAACATAAGATAAGAATATCCACTTATGGTTTTTCTTTGTCTTTCTGTTTATTTAGACCACACATGCACACACAATGAAGGTGTTGTGAGTGTCAGTGAATGGGCCTCGCCGACTAGAGACGTGTTTGTGAGTTGGAGATGTGTTCAGTTCAGAATAAATGTATTAAAGACCGGCGGACTCTCTGTGACTGTGGGGATGCTATTGTTGTGGCGCCGTCTGCCATCATAACAGAGCGATGTGGCTTGACATGATGCGCATGTGTTCCTAACACTAAAACTTTTAATGGAATTAATTTAAATAAATTAATTACCACCGTTAACTGGCTATTTGTGACAGCCCAAGTATTATTTTGTGTTATTAGCATCAACATATCAACTTTTGCAGCCTTTTTTGCTTTTTCTTTTTTTTTTTAAATATAAAAATGTTGTTGTTTTTTTTGTAGTTGCAGAATGTGGCCAATAAAAAATGGGCTACGGGTCTCAAATTGTCCCGGAGCTGCACTTTGGACTCCACTGTCCTACAGTGACGCGTACACTTAAATTGCAGTCAGCACTGATTCAAATATGAGCTTATTTAAATTTGCTCTTCATAGCCTGCATGCCAGTAAGCGTATTATATCAATATTTCAAGTTTTCCTGTTCAATTGCATTTTTTTGGGGAAAGTGCAGCAGAACAACCCCGCTTTAGGGTCCTGAGCTAGTGCAGCTTTTCCAGTGCACACTACCATCCCTACTCGCATCGGTTTGGTTTTTCCACTTCACGATAGTACAGCAGGAAACTGAAACCCAAGCAGCATCAGTCCAAACAAGACACGCTAACCAACAACAACAATGGAGGAGAACAAGGATGTTCTTTATTGACTTCTCTGTAAGGAGACAACTTTTATCCAAGAGGAGACAGAGGGATGCAAGAAAACGGACCGCTGCAGCAAAGTGGAGACTGTGGGCTATAATACAACAGCATCCAGAGGTAAGACCCAGCAACATACAGTAGTAAGCTAACATGAGCATGTGTGTTTATCTACTGTATGTGATTTTTTAGCCAAGTATCTTCTGAAGTTATAATGACAAATTTGATTTCCATCACACGTGTGGTATCATCTTGGCACACAGTTACTAGCAGCATTATTTCAGATTTTGCATATAGGTTCCGCAATTCAAAAAATGAATGCTGCTCGAACAGCAAGCCATCACTTGCCAAAAACGTGTACTGTAGTCCCTCGCTCTGTTGCGGTTTAAAAAAAAGATTAATAAATGATTGGCGTTTCTTGGTTACTGTACTGTTCCTGTAACTCGATATGAAGTTATTTTTAATTTCTAAAAATCCACATTTTTTTCTCTACCTTTCAGATTGTAAAAATTTGGAAAGGTACATTTATTTATTTATTTTTTTAAAAAGCATCGACAATGATGTGCTATAAAGCGTCCAATCAGGTTGCTGTGATGTCATACCCTATGCTGTTCACAATCACTGGGGGGCATTTTTACATGGTTTTAAGGGGAAATGCTTTGTAATGCCCAGATTATGTACCACCTGGTATTATAGCATCCTGATCTTCCACTACATGTTTAGTATGAGCCTCACCGCTCAACAGATTGTCATGCAATCAAAGAGTAAAAGTTGCGGTTTGTTCATGACAGCTGATGTTTTGTTTTTCCTCAGACAAAAACACTTATTCAACTTTTCTCGCATGCCTCAGCATTCTCACACAATTTTTGAGCATGTTGCAATTTGTAGTTATTCTTCCTCTGCTCTTTATTTTATTGCTCAACAGAAGCAAAGAACAAAATGTGTGTCTCGTGTGGGATTATGATTATTATTATTGTTTTTCCGCTTCACAGTTTTGCAGTGCAGCAGTATCTCTCAATGGATTGCAGCTACAACGGCGTACTAAATTTGTGGCTTGGCTCAGAACAGGTGAGGTGTTATTAATTTTTTTTTGCAGCCTGCTCCGAAATATATTGGACTTTTTCCACCAATTAGATGAAAGGCAGGGTCACGGACAGGAAAGCAATGATGTCGGCTATGGTGTCTAAATTACACTTTTGACACGTCCAATCAAATTTCTACCCATCCATGGTAGTACTAATAATTGCATAGTAACTGGGGATTGCTATATGTTGTGATGTACTGTATGCAGACTTGCCACAAAAGTGAGTCCCCCCTCACATTACAACAACCATTTTGTTACTTCTATACTATACTACTAGATAAATAGACAGTTTGCACAGCTGTTGTGCGGTGATGTAGTGTTGCTAGCCACTCAAAATGACTCAATACAGCCATGACACATGGTCCCTGTGTTACGGCGTTTCATGGTTATGAAGCTGTCTCTTAATCCTCTTGGTCATGGGATTCACCAGAGCTGCACAGGTTGTTACTGGAATACTCTTCCACTCCTCCATGTGACATCACGGACCTGGTGGATGCACGATACCACCTTCCTTCCTCTTGAGGATGGCCCACAGGTGCTCACTTGGGTTCTGGTCTGACACTTGGAGGTGTGTTTGGGCTCGTTATCATGTTTGACATCTGCCATGTGGCCCAGTATCCCAAGGGAGGGGATCATGCTCACAGTGCATGTTGGAATTCATTTTTTCATCAATAAACCGCAGCTCCCCAGTGCCGGCAGAACTCATGTTTAGGGGTGTAACGGTACATTTATTCATAACTGGATTTTTTTGGTATGGAAGGTTGATTTCATAAAGAAGAGAGGACTGACCCCCGATCATGATGCAGCCATCACCATGCTTGACTGTAGGCTACGCACTTATGTTGCCAGTGCCAGTTTTCAGTGCGTAGTAAATCTATACTGCTATACAAGCTATACTCTGACTACTCTAAAATACAGTTTATTTTCTATTGCAGCCATCACCAAATGGTGGACTTTGGTCCGGATCTGGACCCAGTGATGGCCCGTGACCAATTAAAGTGAATGGGAAATAGAATAAGAACATATAATGATGCTCGTGGACTGATCGCAGCGGTAGTTTGCAGTTAGTATGTGATAACGCGATAATGTCACTCAAAATGAGTCAGTGAAATTGTTTGTTTACTTGCCGAGCGAATGAGAATAATGGCTTACTCAAAGCCAGTGCAGGTTTGGATTGCACTATTTAAAGCAAATAATTCATCATTGCAAGCTATACCACCCTGTGCATTCTGATTTTGTATTGCATTTTCAACATTTTTTTTGTATTCATTGATAATTTAAAGTATGCCAGCATTATTAATCATTTATACCTGATTCCCTTACAAAAAAACCCAACAGGAATCCAGGAAACTGTCCAGTATCCATGTATTTTTTTCACAGTCACACTGGTTGAATTTTTGGCTAAAATGTGACTGAATCGATTTAAAGTTACTGAATCGTTTCGGATCGTATCGTTCTAAATGAACAAATATCGTCCTTGAATCATATCGGCAACCACGAACTGTGATACGAATCAAATCGTTCTTAAAACAGACCGTTACACCCCTAATACTGTATATACACCATTTGTGTAGGATATCAGGCGGGTTGTGTGTGGGCTCAAGCATTTTTGCACCAGCAAGAAGCAGAATGCGCAGCTGACCGGGGTTGGGAAAATAGTGGCGAAGAATGGAAAGTCTTCTGCACTGCCGACTACCCCATAACTGAATGTGGTTGCAAATCTGGCTGCCATGTCGAATGCTTGACTTGGGCAAACATGCACAGCGTTATGTAGCTGCAAATGTGAGGTGTAATAATCCTCCTACATCGCTAACTATTTTCAATTTTGAAGTATCACTAATTGTGACCTTAACTTCTTGACTAACAGGGAAATAGTTTTTTGTTTGTTAGTTATTTGTTGTTTTTCTTTTTTGTTCAATCAGATCCATGCTTTAAAGCTTAAGTTGTGAAAAACAATTCAAATCTTTCTCAAAATGGTTCATATAGTAGTAGGAAATGCATTCATATGTCCAGTTGACTTTATAATTCCAACTATGCATGATGATGTTTTTTTGCACAATAGCGTGCTCAAAGTGGCAGAAATCCGAGCAACTGATGGCCTCCTTGATATTTGGCGGCTATCTTGAAGTTTTTCGTGGACACCAGTTTTTTTGTTTGTTTGTTTTACAGAGAAGGGAACACCAAATGTCATGCTTGTATCACAAACTAGTAAGTAAAAGTAAAAGTATATTTTCTACTTATCTGCCGCACTGTGACAATTTCAAGCAAATCCCAATGTCAACTACAACAATAACAAGACAATGTGAAACTTCGAGAGGATGTACTTTTGCAGCTTTTCTGTTACAGGGACACTTGTTATTTTGTTAGTATTTAATAGTTGCCAAAATAACTATGATGTAGGGTGATGTGCAGGGTTTCATTACATTTGATATCCATATGCGCTAGGCTCTTTGATGCAATTTAAGGCAAAAAAAAAAGGTACGGACCTTCGCTACATGTGAAAAAAATAGCATAGTTTGGTCGTATTACAAATTCTAGAATCTCAGTCAAAAGTCCCGTTAGATTTCCTTATTTTAGGGAGAGCATCTCCTCTAGTTATTGTGGAAGACTTATACGTTAAAATGACTGACGAGGTCGTTAATAATATAGAAACACACACGCTCCTCCTGTAACTTATCTTTTCAATATGAGTGTGAGCGTCATTTGCTGAGAAGATCCGACGGAGAGGGGCGGTGCTTGTGATAATGTGTATGTGCGTGTTTGTGTATGAGGGAGTTGACTATGGTCAAAGCCGATTAGAGCTTATCTCCGCTGTCATTCTATCCTCGTCCTCTTGAGGCTTCTCCTCACTCATCCACACACACACAGTCGCGTTTTTTCTTCCCCGTCATTAAAGGTCTGAATGAGCACCATGGATTCCTCTCAAGCGTCTCTCCACATGAGGAGCTCCGCGGACGCAGCGCTTCCGCCGGCAGGACAACTTTTACGCGCGGCTCTGCCCCTCTGAGTCCGGTGGAGAAAAAACTTTTACACGAACATGGCCAAGCGGTGAAAACGAAGAAGAAGAAGCAGATCTTCGCGGTGGTCAAAATGCAGAAGAGCGTGCGTTACAACGAGGGCCATGCGCTTTTCCTGTCGGCCGTGGCGCGTAAAGAGGGCACCAAGCGCGGCTACCTGAGTAAGAAGACTGCTGAGAACAGCCGCTGGCACGACAAGTTCTTCGCCCTCTACCAGAATGTTCTCTTCTACTTCGACAACGAGCAGAGCGCCCGCCCAGCCGGGATTTACCTGTTGGAAGGGTGCACCTGCGAGCGCACACCGGCGCCCAAAATGTCCATCACTGGGAAGGAAGCCCTGGAGAAACAGGTGGGACATTTAATCAGAAGACAGCTTCATCTATAAACACCAAACGTATACAAATATTAGCAATGCACCTCATAGTGCCCACCAAGACTCAGCTCCTTTATTGGGCCACCATTAGATGTGTAGCAATCACCATATTCATTTTTACAGTCAAGAAGTGATAGAATGAAACTCGAATTAATGCCATTGCTAACAACTCGTATCAATCAAAAAATGAAGCTCTTTGAGCTTAATGCCAACATACACAAACAGCCACAATATTAGGGACCCTTTGCACTCATGCCTGCGTAAAACCTTTATAAGGACGATAATACTATTTTTTTATGATTGTGGTTGTAGTTTGCAATGGTGTACTGCCTCACTGCATCGTGCTACTCTTTCTACATTATACAGCTCTCAGTGTGATGTGGTACCTTTATAATAAACATTGTTTTAAGCCAAAAGCGATCTTTATTATCTTTAGAAAGGCAGAATATGTGTGGGTGTGCCTAATGTTGTCTACATGCTTCATTTTGCCTCCTTATGGCTATGTAAAGTTGCACAGTGCTGCAGTAGCACAATTTGAACATCCCTGCAGTGTCAAACAACTACTCCCTGCAGGTGATCCTCCTCCAAGGACATGCATTGGTGTTCCTCTGTGTTGCAGTGTAGATGCATGGTTTTGACTCTGAATTTGCTTAACAGGACAGCTGAAGGTGAAGAGTGTGGCACACTGTCACCTGCTCAAGGCAGAAAGCAACAAGTAGTTTTTGCATGGAATGCAGACTGTAGCAGTCTGTGGCCCTTTGACTTTAATTTCCACCTGCTAAGCAAAGCATCATGCTTAAGTGTGTGCTGCAAGAGTGATTAAACCCGTCATAGGCGAGTATTTCAGTGTCTTGGATGCTGCCTGCTCTGCATTGTTGTTGTTGCTAGGGCTTGTATCCATCACTGGTGCTCTTTGTCAGCATTATTGAGGAAACTGAGGGGAATGTATTGGGCAGTTTTTTAGTGGCTAAATAGTGATTAAAGAGTGAATGCATGCACAAAATGAATTGTAGGTAGGAAAAAAAAACAACTATGAATATACTTAAAAATGCACACTCAAGAAAAATCTAAACCCAACACTTGTTTTTCCTCCCATTTTTCACAAGTGAACTTTTTCCATGAACACAAAAGGCCTATCTCTCTCTCAAAATCTGTGTTACTGAGCATTCGTGATTCATCCACCTCATGCTGATTAGACAGCATTATTATTGGACAGGTGTGCCACAATAGAAGGCCACCCAAGAATGCAGTTTTAACTTGAACTTACTGTTTATGCGGACTTCCTGTATATCCTGCCGAGATGGAACTCAGTCGTGTTTCTCACCGTCTTTCTCCAAACCAAAAATGCCATTGACCAGCTTTTATTTTTATATTCTGCTATATTTACCAACTTAGATTTCACAAACCGTTTTATATACACACATGGAGGGAGGGAGAAGAGCAGAGAAACAACACTTCCAACTAGGGGTGCCACGGTGCTCCTCCAGCTGCAGTATGTTTTTGTGCGTAAAGACAGCAATTGTTTTCTCCCAAACCTCTCTATTATTACTTTTATTATAGTTTATTTAAAATTAATCATGAAAATGAAATTGCAATCTACTGGCAGGTAATTCGCCAATAAATACAATTCTCAAAAAAAATATTGATCGCGTATACAGAAAAATTGAAGGACGTGGGAGCCACTTTAATGTTTACATTAAAGATGCTAATCCAATGTAGGGCTAGTATATTTTACGATATGCAATATAAGCTTTGTGTTAATAGGTGACAAAGTACATTTAGTGTAATTATAGCTCATTAGAAAGAACAGGCTGCAGGCCAAAAATGGCCCCTGGGCCGCAATTTGGACACCCCTGTTTTCCAGCTAATCTTCTAATGCTATATCTCGTTTTACTTTGTGTAGAATAAAAGACTAGTACTACTCGAAGTGTTTAAGTTTAGTGTCCCAAATGGTGTCTAATTGCCCCATACCAATTAGTTGGTAGAAAATAAGATCTTGTTCGTTTCTTTTTCGGAAGTTGCTTTCATCTTATGCACTCAAAAACATGTCGACATTGGGGCCTCCGTGCATCGCCGACACAGACGGGCGAGACCGTGCGACTGTTGTCGCCTATCCCCTCTTTCCTATGCTCTGTCGCTGAATGCCTCGCCTTTTCGTCCGCTTTTAAGCAGACTGTCCCTCACTTGAAATATGTACAGTGTGGGAAATGGGGCCATTACATCGCAGGGACGACTTTTCGCCAGCCTGGACAGGCATGCGTGCACACACACACACACACACACACACACACACACAGTGCAAAATGTATTGAAAAACCGCCAGTCCATAAGGGTGGATTGGACGTTACACGGTTTTTACCGCATTTTCTCTTACATGTTTGGCATTTCTTCACACTTTTTGCTGTCATTGTAACATTAGTTGGTGTCTTTTGTTCCATGTAGCGTTCCCATTTGAGTGGACCTCAAATGGTCTTTGTTCGCTTGTTTTGTACACACCAGGCTTTGGATGATTACATTCACACTTGACCAAACAAACCGTACTAGCAGAGCTGGTACCATCCATCTTCTATGCCGCTTATCCTCACTAGGGTCGTGGGTATGCTGGAGCCTATCCCAGCTGACTTCCGGCAAGAGGTACACCAATCGCAAGGCACATATAGACAACGACCGTTCACGCTCACATTCATACCTATGGACAATTTAGAGTCTCCAATTAACCAAACACGCATGTTTTTGGACTGTAGGAGGAAGTACCCGGAGAAAACGCACGCACATGCAAACTCCACACAGAGATGCCCAATGGAGATTCAAAGCAAGATCTCCTGGCTGTGTGTGTGGCCAACATGCTAACCACTCGGCCACCGTGCCGCCTCCGCAACAGAGATACTTTCAACAAAACCAAACATGACAAGTGTGGACGCACTCTAATACTGCATGTTTAGAATTGTGGTTGCAGTTGACAGTGGTGTAAAACTGCACTGCATCATACTGGGAGATGTTATAATAAGATGTTGGAATATTGTGGTGTAGTAGTTAAAGTGCAGAGAGTGAGCATTGTTATCTCTGGAATTACAGTTGATTGGCTTACTACCTAATATAGTCAGCGAGGGAAATTCAGTGTCAACTCTCATTGCCTTGCAAGAACACTGTTTTTAGTCAATTCTTTCAAGGGTATTTTCAATAATGTGCTTTTTTAAAAAACACAGTATTACTACTCGGATGTTAGCAAGCTGTATGCCGTCCTGCCTCGCTTTTGCACTACAGCTGCGACGCTTAATTAGGGTTATTTTCAATCTGCCTTAAGCTGAAAGCATGTGCGCTGCCACACGTACAGTACATGCATAGCCGTGCCCTCATAAGTCATAAAGCGACTAACTACGATGATGCTTCTTTTATATACCTATAAAAAGGATGATTGACAACTTTTAGGGATTGTTTTAGTGCGCATCCTGCAGCATGACACCCCCACAGTGAGCCACGATACAATGCGCACAGCCTGCCGCCTTCCCTGTACTCTGACAAAGATACAAACCCTTCAAATAATTTGGAGTGCATTCACGCTGGTCTGAATGGTTTCCACAGCGACCGTGGAACGGCTGTGTGAGCACCAGTGTGCTCCCAGTGTGCATATTTGGCTTTGCGCACTCGCACAGACACAAACTGCACCTTCTTCCTGTGGTTGCATTGGTTATTGATCACATATATACAGCAAAAAGATTGATCTCTGGTCACATATTTACTGTACAAAATTAGGACACTCCTTGCTGTACTTCTACTCCTGGACCGCTGCACACACAAGGGTGAACACCTACTGTGTTGCCTGTGCTATTATTTTTCCTCATAAACACACCACATGGTGACGCTGTTATTATACCCCATACAGCTCTCACACAGCTCAACAAAACACCCACTCTCAGGGTAGGGTGTTTTGCCGAATCACCCCGAAATTTGGTACACACCTGTATGGCACTGACATGTACATTTTTGGAAAATTTCAGCAAGATTGTTTGAAAAACATGGGCGCCATCGAACAAATTTTGTTAAGGCATGAGCGGGTGTCCGTAAGTCATTGGCCATTTGTCTAATGATTATAAAACCTTGACGATATCTGTATTTCATGTATGCTGGCATGTTTTCCAAACCATTTTGAGTACAACCCATGGGGGGGGGCGCCACAAATGTCATTTACAGTCATGTGGAAACATGAGCACACTATGGGGTGTCCTGATCTTTTCGTATGTTCCTGCATGTCTGTATGTAGATTCATCAAAAACACTTTCATCTTAGACAATGAGGTGATTTCAGTAGTGTCATACAGTGGGGGTGTGTGTGTGTGTGTGTGTGTGTGAGTTGGTGCAGGAGGAGGTGGGATGGGGTGTGCACACTCACCAGCTACAACATGGACCCAAAGCAAGAATTGCATTCAATATTTAGCCTTTGCAGAGATAATAATGTTCAGTTTTCATTAACACAGTCACAGGTACAGTCCTCCCTCGCTACATCTCAGTTCGAACATCACGCCCTCACGCCGTCGTGGTTATAATTAGTGGTTGAATATGGTCTAAAAAAAATGCATATTTAAGCAAATTGTATATATTCAGGGCGTAAATTAAGCACTTTCAATCGTAACAATGGCTAAATGAACAAAAATACAAATATAAAACATTCAAAAGACGTGATATGAAGTGTAATACAGTATCTGTGACTTGTTGTGTGCGTCTTTAAGAAGCGGGGCCCGGGAAGTGACGTCAGCTAGTAGAGTTGACTGTTAGCTGAGTGCTAGCAGCAGTGTAGAGAGTGGCCGACAGCAGCTCCTGTGTGAATGTTCACTGTGTGGGTTCTCTGCTTGTTAATAAAGCGGTTGAAGTGCATCGTGAAGCTCTTCTTAACCACAAACAGTGACAGTAGAGTAGTGTTCTACGCTGGTCTCTAGGTGTCAGTAACGTTACACTGATGAGACGATAGCCAAAAGTACACGGTCAGTGCTAATGTGTGAGTCTGTCTTATCTAATTTATGTCTTAGATGGCTCATTTTCTATTAACTATTATACAGGTATTCCCACTATATTGGGTAATACAAGTGTAAAGGTAACTATAGGGGTGTTATTTCATGTCAAGAGGGCTGTAATAATGTTAAAAAATGTCTTTAGAAGGTCATGAACAGTTCTTCTATGCTCTATCAAGGAAAGTATTCCATTTATTAATATTGAATCCTACTTTGCGGAAATTCAGTAATCACAGTCGAGTCTGTAACCAATTAGCCACAATAAACGAGGGACAACAGTATTCATTTAGCAATATGTTGGTTATTGTGGTTGTAGTTGTATCATACTGAGGGATGTACGCAGTGTAAAGCTTATAAGGTTCTCAAACAAAGTTGCCTCCTAGTTTTTAAAGACTGTGCATGCCATTTGTGGTGCCCCCTATGGGTTGTGCTCATATTGCTTTGGAAAACACGCTAGCAAACATGTACGGGTAATGCAGGTATCCTCGAAGCCAAATGATCAATGACTTATGTACAATTAGTAGCCAAGTGACCCATGTTTTGTTTGACGGTGGCTTTTTTTTTTTTTTTGTCACTCAGTCTTGCTCAAGTTGTGCATGTGTGTGCTTGTCAGTCCCCTAAAGGTGTGTAGCAAAATTTGTGGAGATTTGGCCAAGCACCCGAAAATTACAATGGCTGTTTCGTCGTGCTGTGTAAGAAATTTCAAGTCAATAAAACTTTGGGCTTTAAAAACAGCGCCGCCGTGTGGTGGATTCATTAGATGAAAAACACAGAAGGGGTGCATGTTTTGGCAAATATTCACCCTTGGAGTAGAAGAGCTATCTTACACTAAAAAAATGCGCACATTGAAGGATTGTAGTTTAATACGGTAACAGTGTCAATGAAAAATGCACATCATTATCTCTGGTAATGTCTCTGATCTCTTGTTGGCACTCACAGTATGCCCTTTCAATACAGTGTATGTCATCTTAACACATAAACATCCACTTCTAGTAGGGGCCCGGTGGGTGATAAAGCTCTGGGGGGCATGGAGCCTCTGCTAGTGTGATGTTAATGTTATTGCTGGAGCTGCTTGTATTTGTTACAGCCACACATAAAGGGGGGAGGTGGCACACCCTGTGAGGACTTCATGTGTCTTACAAGCTCATATGAAGACGAAAACACACAGTCAAGCAGATTTACAGTGTATTTACACAGCATTGCTGTTGCACTGGAAGAGCAAAATCCTCTATGTGACATTTATGGACTCATTGTGGAAGAACCTTTTAATGCTTCTGGCAATGTACAGACACAGCCGGCGTCAAACAGAAAATGAAGGAACTAGATTAATAATATGTGCATTGAATGATGATGAGGGTTTTATTGCAGGATAAAAATATGCAACTCTTCTGTGTTGACATGAGCATTTACTTTACGCTGGAGTGGAACTGCACTGTAGCTGTTCCGAAATTTTGAGATGCAACATCAGTTGGTTTTGTCCATCAGTTGGTTTTGTCCCTGCAGCATGTTATAAAAAAAAAAATAGACTTTGTTGGCCTTGCGGAATCCCAGCAGGGGCTGAGGAGAGAAAGAAGTCTGATCCAGAAGACTGGTGGGTGGGGGGAAAAAAGTGAGCCCACTCACTTGATGAGTCGAATGTTTGCTTGATTTTTATTGCAAATGACTTGCATTGTTTCTGGTGTAACACTCAAATGGATGATTGCTGCTGTTGAGATATGATTTTAGTGTCTGGTCAGGATTTACAATGTATGATGTTAGTCGTTTATCGCAGGTAATTGGCGGAGTAGGATTCAATATTAATTAAGAGAATATTTTCATAATTGGAGCATATACAACCTGTTTATGACTTTCGAAATCCGGGATTAAACGTTCTTAGAGCCCTGTAGACATGAAATAACATTCTATAGTCAATTTTACACTCTGTTATTCTTTGTCTACATCACATTGCAAAGGCTACAGTATCACCACCGCATGGACAATGGACGCCTCCTGCTAGCTTAGCAAGTCACCCAGCTAGCTAGTTACCCTCTCCAATTTACCTATTCTAAACTTAAGAAAGTGTTTCAAACTGTGGGGAAGAAGGACAAAGAAGCCAAAAACCACACGGAATCAAAGGAAAACCTTTTTTTTTTTTACTCAGTCATGGCACGTCCACCTTAGCCATGTCATGTCGGCTCGGCTGTGTTGGCTCCGGAGCCAGCCTCCTTGCAGTGTGAAAGGTAATGTAATCTAACATCATGTCTCATAATGTTACTGATGCTTAGTGACCAGAATACTACATATAACTTGTCCTTCAATATGTTTTTACTAATAATAGGCCATAGACAACCATGAAACAGTGATCATTTAGTAATTATTTTTTTGAAAAAAAACGAGATATAGTGAGGGAGCGATATTGGAACCGCGATATAGCGAGGGACGACTGTAACAACTTAATTTTAAAAAGTACTGATTTGGAGTGCAAGAGAAAGTGGAAAGGAAAACGTGGCTCTTTTTGACCGCATGGTCATTTATTAACAAGTATATAGCGCAACACAGCAGCAACAGAGCCAATGTTGTAATAGCGGTAAGGAGCCAACTGCTCAGCCAGCATGAATACGGCAGATGAGTTAATTGTAAACACCAGCAAGGCAAGTGTATCATGCATAAGTTTCACTCCAACAGCGAAGTAACGCAACCAACGTTTTAAAGTGCATGCAGAGGTAGATAAAGCTGCTGGATGCTCAGTACTCATGACACTTCAAATACAGCTACTGCCGTCTTGTGGAGTTATTAAAAAGAGAACTACATCAGGACGTTGCCTACAGCCACAGCTGTTAATGCCAATGTTTTTTGCTAATTAGAGACAACGGCGGTTATTTTTATTGCCACACAACCGGCGACTGTAGTAGACTAGGAGAGTGGTTCATTGAATAGAGGTCTTAATTGCAGCCTTTACGGTATTTGCGTGGAATTCTTTTGTCCTTTCTATTATTGGTATGTTGTGATGTATAGAACAGTGTTGTCATCTCTTTAGTTTGGGTAGTGGGTAGTGACCAAAAGGACAAGATCGCAGGTACAAGCAGCCGAAATGAGTTTCCCCCGCAGGGTGGTTGGGTTCTCCATTAGAGGTAAGGTGAGAAGCACTGTCATCCGGGAGAAACTAGGAGTAGAACCGCTGCTCCTCCGCATTGAGAGGAGCCAGATGAGGTGGCTCGGACATCTGGTCAGGATGCATCCCAGGCGCCTCTCCGGGGAGGTGTTCAGGGTACCTCCGACCGGTAGGAGGCTTCGGGAAAGACCCAGGACAAGTTGCAGAGACCATGTCTCTCAACTGACCTGGGAATGCCTCGGGATCCGCTGGGGAGAGGGAAGTCTGAGCTTCCCTGCTTACGCTGCTGCCCCCATGACCCGACCTCGAATAAGCGGTATAAGATGGATGGATGTATTGATCGTTGGTCATTTCTATTGATATGCTGTGACGTATAGACCAGTGTTGTCGTCTCTTTAGTTCCTGTGTAGTATTCCACACCAGAAAGCACACGGCATGCTTGCATCATTGCTATCTATTCATTGTCGTCAGGGGAGAGATGCTGTCATTTGTGCTTTTTAATATTCATAGCAGATGAATCTATCTGGATCCCTCTTGGTCGTCAATTTCATATCTGATCTTTAATTAGAAAGTAGGTGTCTCATCACCAACCTGGACATGCATTTAGCTAAGTGAGGCTACAGTTATGTGTTATGCTTCCAAAAAAACTCCAAATCCTTCCTGCTCCTCTCCCAGCTGGTGGACCTTAATGACCCATATACAATTAGCAGCCCCTCATTGTGCACCGCTCTTTATCTACGCACTAATTTCCCTAATTTTCCTCCTCAGATGAGCTTTCAGGTGAGTGAGTGAAAGACTCAAAATAGGTCTTCTGTGCCTCTTTTCCTCTCAAAGGGAAAGGTGTCTTTATTTGTCTAAATGGAATTTCTTACAGTACAGTGAAAGACCCCAAGGACGGGGAGGCTACATTGGCGACCTTTTGAAGGTAGAGTGAGCAAGAGAGTGAAATGATTGCGTTGGGAAGATGACAGAGAGTTACAAAGCTGTAGACCTCTAATATGTAATGAATACCCTATTTGACTACATGTGAGCGTCAAAATATCAGTAACAGCTGTAACTACGATGTTGGGCAATGCCAAATACAACCACAATAATAAACATAGCCGTAATGCAAGTAGAAAAGTAGGAAAACTGTACATCATTGGCAGGTGTGTAGTTAACGCTCAGGACTTCACAAGCTCATGTCCGCGGTCTAAGCAGACTTAGCATGATAAGTGGTGTAGCATGATGACGCAGCCACACAGACACTCTATTTTAACTGGCGTCAAAAGTGCAGACTTCACACTGCACACGAGTCTTTAAACGGTGTAAGTCAGTCAAGTAAAACCGGAGTTGTGATCAATAATAGTCGCCATCATTGTGTCGTCACGTTATTTCTCATTAAGTATGCACTTTGAAAGCAAAGTAAACAGGAAATAAAACATGACACCACCTTCTTGTTGGTGGAAAAAAGCATTAGAGGCCAACACGTCAAGTAGCAAACTGAGGCGTAGATGCACACCATAACTTTGATGTTACAGGATAATCAAGTTTATTGAGGTGGACAAAAACATTTATTTTGAATGTGACACATTATTTATTGTGTACAAAGTTAGTATACTGTAAAAAATGTTGCATTTCACAGTTTTTTTTCTGCCATATAATTTTCTGTTAAAACTTTAGTTCTATTGACTGTGCAGCTGTTAAATTACACGCACTGTAAATTGGCCCTATTTCATTTTAAAATCTACTCTTTTTTTCCCATTTTCCGCCTCTTTCCCTACATTGCCTTAACTTGTGAGATGGATCAATACAAGTTCAAAATGCAAAGAGCCATGGAGGCTGCGGTGGGAAGCAGGCAAAGTCAGATATCGCGTTGCCATGGAGATGCTACCCTGTTAGTGGTTGCTGACACAATTTAGAAAGATGTAAGCGCTTAAATATTATGTAACTCTCTCTCTTCACTCTGGATGCCTCTGTGCTTCTCTGTCAAAGATTGTTACAGCGCTGATTAGCGTGGATTTAATAATGTTCCCACAGCCGCTGAATCAAAGTGACAGGTACATTTAAAAAAAAAAAAAAAAAAAAAAAAAAAGAAGAAGACAGGATAGGAGGATGGAGATGTGGATGTTTTTGTCCCAATAACCCCAACCAGTAGCATGTCCAACCTCCTGGGGGGCAAATGTGTGTCTCCTCTAGATTGTTTGCTTCACTGAATCCTCACTGAGACACAAAAGAAAAGCATGGAAGCATGAGGGGATGCCGAGATGGGAGGAGGAGGAGTGGGTTTAGAGAGGAGGCAGAGTGGGATGATAGGTGAAGAGCCAAAGTCCACTCAGAGCTCAGAGTCTTTGCTCGTCTAAGAATAGCAGCTCTTGTGCTAACCCAGTGCCCCAGGACACGAGCATCGGAATAAAAGCTTCTATATACTTCACACAACATTGCTGAATGTGCTCCAATGAAGGTTTGTGCATGTGTTGGCATGTGTCTCCTGATAAGGTGAGAAAAAAACAGGCAGCAATACTTTTGCACATTGAGTTCAAGAACCATTTCCCCCCAGCTTAGAATGCAAATGGTAAAGTCCTGTCTGCCTAATTGTACCATTATGCATCAGTCCACATGAACCAGCAAGGAGCCTAATAAAACTAATAGGCTGTCAGAAAAAGATTAAAAAATAAGCCACTCCTTTCATTTTTACACTTTTCACTTGAGTTCCAGTGGATCTTCTTTCTCCTACCCTAGGAACTCAAACAATGTAGTCCGATTTATCATTATTTATAAGGACTGTATGCACTTCTCTCCAAAAAAAATAAAATAAACCATAAAAATATAAGAACACCATCGGCACCGAGGTTTAAAATAACAAATTGTACAAAAACATTGTTTGTTTTTCATAATCACTAATTAAACGGCATAGAATGTTTTCAAATGTTTTGTTCATCACTGAAGCCTTTTGGCATTCACATACATGTTCCTAGAATGTACAGCTAAACCTTGCCAAATTGCAATCATTATCTAACAATAGCGCAAGACTAAAACGTGACGATATTTCTCGTTCCGAGAAAAGCTGTCTCGCAGGAGCAGAGATTGTGAACTATGGTGTCACTGCTGTGAATGATCACCCACATAATATGGAAGTGGCAGTGCATGAAGCAGGATTGTGCTTTGCACACACTGTAAACCTTGCAATCAAACCTGTACTCAGTGTTTCCAGTGTTACTCTTCAACAGCTGCCGCGGTGTTAATTTCCAAGCAGAAGCTGTAGTAATTCTACATTTGAATAAAGTCGCTTAAGATTTGTCAGATCAAAACACGATTGCTGCATAAGACTTCTATGAAAAGGAGATAGTCGCATCTATTTCGGAAATTTACTACTTCTTAGTACAGCACTCTAAGCATCATAGGAACTGTAGTTCTTTTAGCGTAAACATAAAGCTAATCTCCTGCAATCTGCAGTCTATTTTACATGTTAACTACGCATCAGCGTAAACTAGCAGTAGCAGCTACAATTGCCGTCATTATTTGAACTTTTATCATTTTTAGTTTTTGTTTCAATGTGTGTTAAAAAGTTCAGCAGTTAAAAGCATGTTTGTTTGTCCAGTCCTATATTCTGTCGTTGTTGTTTTCTTAAAAGTAATGGTAAAATATTGTCTCATCACTCGTGAACCCAATATCGTGTATCGTCTCGTCTCATGAGCTGAGTGCAGCATGACACCCCTAGCTAACAACAAACACAACTAGTGTGCGTGTGTGTTACGTTTGCGCACTCAAACAGGAAGAGGTGCGATATAATGCTAGCAGAACGTTCGAATGTTGGTGTCCTCTAGGCAGCTGATTTAATTAACCCACTGCATACAGATCTGTTAATAAGCTTAGTTTAGTAGATGCTGCATGTATTTACACATTTTTTACTTCTATATTCATTTATTCATTGATCATTCATCTTTTTTTAAAAATGTAATTATTTTAAAATGTTTTTTTAAACACAGTTGTTTTTTTCTTCTTTCTGTTTTCCCTTTTTTTCATCACCATTTGTTTCTCTCCCTATTAGAAAATTGTAGCATTTAAACACAGGAAGTGAACAAACTCAGTAATTGCAGAGGCATGGAGAAGGGGCAGCATTAAATGACTTCTTCTTCTTCTGACGTCTGTTCTTCCTACTCCTTTTTGGACATGTTGAATTGTGCAAGTGTGAACATGTAATGTAACGTTTTTAAGCATGTTCTAAACAGACAGACCCCCCCCCCCCCCCCCCCCCAGAATACAAATGGTAGTGTCCTGTCTGTGTGAACATCTTTATACATTAACCAGGAAGTAGCCTGCTAGCTAACAAAGAAAACTATACAATGCTACCACCTTATTAGTTGAGTTACAGTGGAGGTAGCCTGCTAGCTCACAAATGGGCAGGCAAAAAAACAAAAATAGAGAAAGCCAATTATCTTATGCCTTTTGAAAGCGGAATAGACTTTCCAGCTAACAAACTGACAAACAAAAACATAATGCTTCCCACGATATTTTCACTACTTTTGTTGAATTGTTCTGGATGCGTCCCCCACCTTGGTGGAGGTCTGTTCATTACATATGTTTTATGTGTGTTGAGCTCCTGTGCGTCTGGCCGGTAGAACTTTTATTGCATACATGTGGGCAATGAAAGAGTGTTAATAGCAAATGAAGAGGAAGGCAACATCTCCATATGTCTGCACCATATGTGCCCCTTAGCTGTGACTCAGATGAGCAACCAAAACATGTTGGTTTGCTAATGTGGGACAGTTTGGGAGTCATTTTATTTTTGTGACATTGATGTGTCAGAAAAGCACCTCTCTTTTATTTCTGTCTGTCCGCAGCACTACTTCCTTGTTGTGTTTGGCCATGATGGACAGAAGCCTCTGGAGCTGCGGACGGAGGAGGAGGGGGAGTGCGACGAGTGGGTGGAAGCCATTCAGCAGGCCAGGTACACACAAATCACCTGACCTATCAGTATCCAGGGGCCTGGTTTAAAGGTCCCATGTAGTGTTTTTTAGCAATTTCAATTAGGGCTGCATCTAACAATGATTTCCTTAGTTGATGAATCTGAAGCTTATTGTTTTGATTAATTGAGTAAACTGGGGTGTCCAAAGTGAGGCCTGGGGGGCATTTATGGCTGACGACTGCTTTTTCATTGACCCTCCGCACAATCTAAAAGTACGAGTAATAAGACAACTAAAAAAAAAAAAAACAGTAAAACAGAAAGAAGAGCAGTACAGTCGTCCCTTGTTGATCGTGGTTAACTGGTTCCAGACTCAGCCGCGATAAGTGGATTTCCACAAAGTTGGATTCAATATTAATAAATGTAATATTTTTGTAGTTAGAGCAGAGAAAACCTGCTCATGACTTTTTAAACCGTTATTAGAGCCCTCTCGACCTGAAATGACACACCTATAGTCACCTTTACACGCCTATTATTCTTTGTTTAGCACGCAATGCTCAGCTGTAATGTGCAGGCTACGGGATCACTGCAGGGACACAAGAGATTGCCATGGCTTTAAATATAACATGATGCCGAGCTACCGCCAACTCGCAGTTGGAACTGGGCTTCGATGTGCTGAAACACTGGGCACTTGTGATTTATGAGCTGGTTGGACTCGATCCTTAAACTGCCGGAGAACAATGCAGTAAGACCTGGTTCTGTTATTATTTGTTTCCTTCTCTGGTAGGGCTTAGTTCTTTACATGGGTTTCCAGCCATGCACACTCTCTCCGCATTTTTTTTTTTTTTTTTTTACATTCAGTGTAATTTTTCCCCCCCTTATTTTAGCAACCCAAGATTCTCTCTTTCTGAGAAGCAACGAACCATTTAACTAGCCTAATTTGGCGCTCTCGTAAGCAGGGAGACCTGAATTAACTATTGTTTGCTATTGCACAATGTAAAGACCATTAAAAAAAAAACACGGGGATGAGATGCGTTGCTGCCTCATTGGCATCAAGACGTGTGCCCTCGTAAAGTTTTGCATCCCGAAGTGTGTGGATTTAGTGTGTATTTCACATGGCTTTTCAGCTATCGAACTAATGTGTAAGCACTTAACACCATTTTTTTTTTGTAAGAAAATATTTCTGGCTTTGTGACATAAGTTGAAGGACTAGCCACCACAGACTGCATTAGGAACTGCATTTTATTTACTATTTATTTAGAAATAATTCAGTTATTTTTTGTTATTTATATTAAATACATAGGTTCCATCATGTTTTATTATATATTGTTTAAAAATGACTCATCTTTTCAAAAAAGATATTTCAAAATAACATATTTTAGAACTGTAATTATAATACCGTGAAACCGCAAAACCGTGATATTTGAGGGACAAATGAGGGATATGCTGGGAAGTTCGACCACAAAGCTTTCTATGAGAACAATTTAACAAACGAAAAACCGTGGCTTATACATGAACATTTCTTTCTTTCTTTTCTCCCCCTCTTCAGTTATTCTGACATTATCATCGAGCGAGAGGTGCTCATGCAGAAATATATCCACCTGGTACAGATCGTGGAGACTGAGAAGGTGGCGGCCAATCAGCTGCGCACGCAATTAGAGGACCAGGACACCGAGATCGAGAGGCTTAAAGCAGAGGTATGTTGTGAACACGCACGAGACACTCCATTAGGTACACCTGCACCATCTAATGAGCTCCAATGGAGACCTGCATACAAAATGAGGCCTTTGCAAAGACAGTGATGCTCAGTTTTGATGGACGCTGTCAGAGAGATATCAGTATACAATGGTGTACAACCGCACTGCATCATACAAAATACTGTATAATTAGTAGAAGTAGTAGTATTAGGTGCGTCTTAGTTTTGGTTTTGAACAGTTTATTCACAAGACTTATTTGCTAGAAGGAATTTAAATAAAACATGTGTTAACCTCTTCTGTATTTGTTCTTCGCTCTGCCTTTAGAAAACAGACTTTTTTTCATAGCCTAGCCTTACAAACAATTACTTTTTGTTTCTGGCAATCATTTCTGAGAGCCAGTGCTCCTGAGACATGCTTGAAATTGATGACATTTGATGTTTAGAAACCCTGGAAGTACACCAAACCTGGAAAACATAATGCATTTCCCATGATGCAGTCGCAACCGCAATCATAAACACATTAAAACAATACATGTCTGACAGTTTTAATTAAAAACTGAGCATTATTATCTTTGTAAAGGCTGAGTTTTTGATGCAAATCTTGTCTTAGAGTATGTAAGTACGCCCTAATGCTGTGATCAGTGAGTCTAAACACACTTCCAATTTTAAACATGTGGTCATTCTCAAGAGATGTTGTAGGTATTTGCATTCAGTAATAGCGTTAACCTTATGCTAGTCCAAATGCTCAGCCATTAAAAATTGCATGCATGATAAAAAAGGTTGTTTGGAGTGCTTCTCCTCACACTAACACGCATCTCTGTGATTACAACCTCTACAAACATGCGTAGGCTATATATCGACAATGTATAGTCATGTCCCTGTAGGCAAATTGTATGTGTATGTAGGGATTGATCAGTGCTCCATGCGTGGGAGTAAAATAAAGATGAACCATCACATTCTTACAAGCAACTGTTATGCTTATACCTAACACTGCATGTGCCTGTATGGCTGTCTTTAAACACAAACACACAAACTCACTAACACACTTTTCTCTCATCCTTGCGGCGCCCCCAAGAGAATGGCGCCCTTGGCAATTGCCAGTGTAGCTCGTATCAAAATCCACCACTGCTCGCAATCCCATTGAGAGGAAAAAGAAATACCATTCATTCCCAAAACGCTGTTTCCCTGGAAACAACATCAGAGAAAGGACAGGGAGAGTCGGCAGTAATAGGACACACACATTAAAGATGATGAAAGCTTTCATTTATTTATGACTCGATTAAAGAATCACTTCTCTAACGTTTTATTTAATGTGTAAGATAACATATTTGTAAATATTATGTATATTATATTTTCGAATATTTATAAAATACATTTAAATTAAATGTATTTATGCACAAATGTACATAGACATTCATTTTAATAACAATTCGATTTGTATCATGAGTCATGGTTGCCGATACGATTCAGGGACGATATTGGTTCTTTTAGAACGATAAGATGAGAAATGATTCAGTAATTTTTTTGCCAAAAATTCAACCAGTCTGACTGTGAAATAAATACCTGGATACTGGACAGTGCAGGTGAATTTACCTAGATTCCTGTTCTATTCTATTCTGGTTGAATAAAATGCAACCGACACTTCGGCTTGAATTAACAGGAGGTTAACCTTGTCTACTCTCATTTTCAATATTCAAAAAAGTGGAACCAAAATTTCAACAGTAGGTTGACCTGCTACTTCTGCTTTTAGTTTTCAACATAAAAATAATACAGTATTAATATAAAAGTAAAGTGCAAACAACATATCTTCAGGTTGAATTAACACTAGGTTAATTAAGAGTAAGAGGTGCGGACGGTCAGCGTTGTGTGAAATCCCTTGGCGCCTTAGTAGGTGGTTGGGAGATTTGTCGTGTTGCCGTCGTATTTCACTTGATCTTTACATTTCCCACAAACAGCGAGCGACTTATTTTGAACATCTCCCTCTTTGTAAAAGCCAAAGTGTTTCCACACACTGGACCGCAATGGTGGCTTAATTATTTCTGGCTCGCCGGCTCGTCCTCTGCCATCTGCCATGCTAAGTTTTGTTGTCTGCTGGCGCGTGGCGATGACGTCACAGACAGGCAGACTGAATCGAGTAACGTTTAACATCTTTATCATTGAAAGTGCTAAAACAAACACACATCCATATAAAGCCTGCCGTGCTTAAATCCAGTGGTTTATTTCCTAGTATCGATGCAATCGATTGATTACTTTTTAAACGATGTTAGATCGATATATGTCGTCCGGAATGGCAACTTGCCGAACACAGATCGATGCAGTTGAATCATAGGAATATAAATCGAAACATCGATGTAGTAGATGAATCGTTACACCCCTAATAGACATACCATCAGCATTGGTGGGGAACTTACGGCACATTCTCTGTAACGTTGCTGTGTTTTAATGAAGTGGTTGTGAAATGCCGTTATTGTCAGTGTGCTGGTGTTTGCCCTGATCTAAGCAGCCATCGGCCCCAAGCGGACCAGCAGCTATCAGTGCCATAAATCACACATCCACTGCCGTGTATTATGTTGTGACTAAGTAATGGCTCTTATAAACGCTTGTGTTTGGTTTGGATTGTTTTCTTCCCGTGATCTGTTTGCATCCTATGAAGCCCCGCAGATCAAAATGCAAACGAGCGACATTTTTGGTAGGGAACATCTGCCAGCGTAATGGGGCCGCTCATGAAAAGAGATGACAATTGGAGAGCCATTGTGCAGCTGGCAATTCTTCTCACTAAAAACACCCGCTTGCTTTTTGTGTGTGTGTGTGTGTTGCCCAGTGTTTATGAATAATTAAAGCAGCTTGCAACTGTAACTCAACAGTTGGCAGCCTCCTATTTGCTGTGAGTGTGTAGTGAAATTAAGATGGCTTTTTAGTTGATGTTTCATGCAAAAAGGCTGAAAGGTAAAACAACTAATGTTACAGCGCACAGAAGCAGGTGCTGCTTTTAACAGCCACACTTGCAGCATTGTCTTTTAATAGTCATTATATGCAATTACCATGTAAAAGCTCTTATTTTCTTGCCTTACACGCAAATCTAAAAGAAAAGGGGCGATATAGCAGCTTTTGTCGCCCTCCGCGTCTTTAAAAGTCTTTCTCTTAGCTGATATCGCAGCTTTTGTTGTCTGATGTCCAGAAAAAAGAGCATACAGAGAAATAAAGGATGTTTTCCCATCCTTAATGTCACTACACTACCACTAGATTCATGTAAATTCAATGGAAGGACATTTTGGACTCCAATAAAATTTCCTGACCTCATATTTGAGTTTGGGTGCACTAAACACTGTCAAAAATGCCCATAAATAAAATTACAAACAAAATGACTACAACTTTAGGTATATCTGCATGAGGTCAAGATATGTATTAAAAGATGGATTAATTTAACACTATTTTTAGTGCTGTGCTGTAGAGCTACACTTGCGCTGGTGTTTCGAATATTTTGGCAGCCTCATTAAGTATGGAAGAGGGGAAGAATATTAAAATAATTACAGAGAACCATATGTGGTAACTTAAATGTGAGTTGAAATGGCTATGTCTCGCTATAAGCCAAGAATATGCCAAGGTAATGATAATAATGAATTATTTATAATAACATTACATAAATATTTTATACAATTAGATACTATACCTACACTACTCATCATAAGTTTTAGAACACCCCAATTTCTCTGTAGAAAAAAACTACAAAGTGTTAAGATGGTCTCTCTCTTTTTTCTTTCCATTTTTGTAGCAACACGTTACTTTCTGCAGTACAGTGCTGTTTTACTGATGCTCACGAGTGTACAGTACCACGGTGGGTTCCAAACACTGCTTTTATGCTACCCTACCAAAAAGAAATACACTTAATGTATTTAAAAGAATATAAAGAAGACGGAGCATCTATGGCTGGAAACCCCCATAAAGAACTAAGCTCTACCAGCACTGGGTCTTACTGTTCTCCGGCAGTTTAATGATCAATTCCAGCCACCTCATAAATTACAAGTGCTCTAGCAAGTCTAGTGATTTACTTAGAACACAGTGAGTCATCCAGCCACATGTACCAGTCTCCTGAGTTTAGGTTTTCTAGCGAGTTGATTAATGGCACAAGGGTTGCTAGCCTTTGTACTGAGAGCGCACCTGAGCAGTACGGCACAGGTATGTGCTATACATGACCTCGTCTGAAAGCATCAAGAAGATTCATAACAGACCGGGGATGGGGTGATCGGCACTAATGAAATGCCTTGACTACATCCTAAATGCAATAAGTAACTGGAAATATTGGGGTGTTCTAAAACTTATGACGAGTAGTTCATTCATAGTCGTATGTTTAAAGCCTCTAAAGTGAAAAGGTCTTGAAAAGTACTATATGGATGTTCACTAAAGAGGAAATAGAGTTGTGTCAATCAAAACTGACCATTACCTCCACCAAGCATGAAGACTGAGGCTGCACATTTTATTAGTACAGGCGAAAATTTTCATACAGCTCTTGTATTGGATTGCGCAGGCGTACCTAATGAAGTAGCCGGTGAGTGGAAAGATACTTTATTTCCCTCCTGATTTTTAGCATAATCCTTTTGTAATCATGCAATATTTTTGACTTTTGCAGATTGTAGCTTTGAACAAAACAAAGGAGCGCATGCGACCTTACCACGTCAACCACGAAACAGAAGATCCCGACATTAAAAAGATCAAGAAGGTAACTCGCATCATTTGGGGGCTAAACCAATGAACGCTTGCTTGATACAAGGCAATGTGTTTGTCTCGCATCAGGTACAGAGCTTCATGCGGGGCTGGCTCTGTCGAAGGAAGTGGAAGATCATCGTGCAGGACTACATCTGCTCTCCTCATGCTGAGAGCATGCGGAAGAGGAACCAGATTGTCTTCAACATGGTGGAAGCAGAGACAGAGTACGTCTGTTTGCACACTGAATGTTGAAGGCCTTTCACTTGAAACTCTGTGTATCATGTTACCTCAAATAGTGGCCTCTGCTTTAATAGACTCTGTGCCTCAGTTAATCACCGGGTGAGTTATTCTTGAATAAGTTAATGCCGCACCTCAAATAGACGCCCCCTTTCGTCCCCTCTGGAAAACAAAATAACAAGTTGTGGCAATTACCTTCACTATGATGCCATCATCTACCTCGACACCCTACCTGAAGCTCATTTGTAAAGCTGAAGTTTATATAAATATATATATTGTACATACTTTATTCGAATGGAAAATGATTTGTCAGAAAATGATAGAAATACATAATGTCATTATTTTTGTGTTCAAATAAACACCTTCGACTTTCCATTAAAAGATGCGTGATAAGAAAATACAATTTCAAATACTACTGGGAAAGCTACAATAGTATATTATGTAGTTAATTTAAAAAAAACACAGCTTTCAAATCTTTTTATATGCACATTAGCTTAGAAATAATAGCATCTGTGGCGTTTCCATGACAACCAAGCATTAGCTGCTGTAGTGATCTATAATACATGTATTGGTGGACCAGCCTGATCTGCTCACATGTTGTGTTGGTGTGTGTGTGCAGTGTTAGTACGCACAGTATATCTGGTGTTCAGACATGATGTTATTATAACATAAATTCTGTCATAAATCCATGTGGCAAACAAACATGGTTGCAATTAGTATGTCTCTATATTCTTTATGACAGGTACGTCCACCAGCTCTACATCCTGGTCAACTGCTTCCTCAGGCCGCTGAGGATGGCTGCCAGCTCTAAGAAGCCCCCCATCAGCCACGACGACGTCAGCAGCATATTCCTCAACAGGTGCGGAGTGACAAACGGCCCAGATTTGCTTCGAATCAAAAGGCAGACATGTTAATTATGCAAGGGAGCGAAAACACTGTGTTGTGTTGTGTTGCAGTGAGACCATCATGTTCCTACATGAGATTTTCCACCAGGGCTTGAAGGCCAGGATTGCCAACTGGCCCACTCTGGTGCTGGGTAAGCTGTTTGCTTGACCCCCCCCCAAACACACACACACACACACACACTGTATGCATTGTGTGCAGTCGCTTTGTGACGTCAAGGTCACAGCTTCCTACTGCATCCAGCTTGACTTCTTCAAACATCAGCCTTGACGTCTTAACGCCACACACACACACACACACACACACACACACACATACATACAAACACAAATTTCCCTATCTCTGTCTCCAACACGAACACGCATTGTGCCGACAAACAATAAGCACCGAGGCTAGAAGGCATCGCCATGTTTTTCACCTCTTAAAACAGAAGGCCGTGCACAGATTAACATCGGCAAGGAGACAGACTGCTGACGTACACTGCAGCAAATTTCTTGTGACAAATTCACAAGAGGGAAACTGGTTAAACATTTAGTCTTATTACAGTTCTGACTGATGCCAAAGGAAAGATATTTGTGTAATGTCCCAAATACTGATTTTTTTTTTTCTAATTAAAGTTGCTTAACTGAATTCCTCAACATTGGTAGTCGATTACCTGCTAAAGACGATACTGACTGAATTGTGTAGTTACTGTATGTACATTCATATATAATCAGATTATTATTAAGATAAAATAATATGCAATGCCTTCTCTGCTGGTCTATAAACACTATCAGAAGCACTGGCCTAGATTTCCAACTATTATTATTAGTATTGGTCCATGAAATTGTATTAATTTATTCCCAATTTTGTAGCTTGTCTCTTGGCTGCACTGCTTCAAGTACGTGTATGTCTATGTTTGATATTTTTGTCAAATCAGATTTCGTCTTCTATATGTGGCCATGTCAGTGTAATCTGCAGAGGGCCTTCAGAGTTAGGAGTGCTGGCCCAATGCCACTTAAACTATTACCAATGGGGTTGCTTCTTGAACCAGTCAGATTTTAGATTTGTCTCACAGCACCCGCTAGCAGGCGTACGGTAACATCAGCATTTTTCTATCCTCTAACTGGTTTATCAGAGCAAAGCAAATTGAAGTTCAATAAGCAGAAGGTGGCGGTATTGCAGACCAAACGTTGCGTGCCAACTGCCAATAAACAACAGAAGAAGAAGAGTCTGTAGCACGTTGCACCCAATGACTGTTGGAGGAAAAGGAAAAATTGACTTGGTGTTGGACATTTTGTTCAACACGTCCACTGAAAGTCTTTCAGACCAGTGCTTATAAGTGAGTGGTGAGTGTGATGTATTTAATACAATTATTTTATGTTTTATTGTTTCTGAACTGCTCCAGATGATGTTGTAGTGTAGAGGTTTGGAGTTTGGAGTTTGTAATGCTATGCATTGTTATTTTGCATGTTTGTATACTATTGATAGTTTGTATAATTGTGACATGATAGTGGTGGCATTAAGAGGTGGCTTTGGTTGCTTAGTTCCCCCTGAACGCCCTGAGGCGAAATGCATCACTCGTCACTGATGTTTTGTGTGTAAGCTTTTTCACAAAAGGGTGAACATTTGTTCAAACTTGAACCCCTACTTTGTTGTCTGTGCTGTTATGTTTCTGACAAATGCACACACATGGTGGTGCTGTTATTGAACCCCATAAGTCTGACTGACTTCAACTTTGTCACAACAGCTCAAGGCGCTTGACAAAACACCCACTGTAACTTTAGGATGTTTAGCCGAATCACCACCAAATTTGGTGCACACTGACAAGCAAACGTCTGTTAAATTTGAACATGACTGATTGAAAAATGGCTGCAAGCAAGCTAAATGAGGGCGCTAACGTTTGAACATATTGCAAGCATCCTATCCCACCCCCTTCCTGCTCCGAGCATGTAAGCTGCACCCCAGGTAACACACACATGTGCAGGAGCCTTTGCTAGGCGCTGGCAGTGTAAATTTGAACCCATTGCGAACGGTCCCTTTAATGAAAAGACTTTAAAGTAGTTTGACATTGAGGTAGTGCAAAATAACACGGTGTGCCAGCACCAAACAAGTGCCTTGATCAGTTCAGCAGCAATACATTTGTATCCACAAATTCAAAAATTATTTTGAAGACGTGTGTGTGAAGGTTTTCAGTACATGTTACAGTATATCTGGGCAGTGGAATCACAGCATTTGCACATGGACATGGATGAGAAGTGAAACAAATGTATAAGCAATTGATGTGAAACGAAGAGATGGTAGGATGGAATAAGCTCTGCTCCTTCCTACTCCTTTTGGACATGTGGAATTGTGATATGTGATATGTGATGTATACCAAAGTAAAACATATGTCTGTTCAAAAGAAAAAAAACAAAAAACAAGAAGTTCAAAGTCCAAACTAACAAAAATCAAGCGAGTCCAGTTGCTCTGATTGAACACTCAGTCGGTAAGTTTAATGATAATAGCACAACCATTTCTTCTGTAGATCACTCCCCTGCCTGTGACAATAGATTGAATTGGTCATTACAGTTCCGTTATACTGTACCTGGTAGTCGCACTGTGGGCAGAATTTCCCCATGCAGCAAATGTGAGCTTTCGCTTTATGCGGCACTCTTCTCCAGTAGATATGTAGCTGTGTGTCGGACGGACGGCAGTCCACACTCAATGTCCTTCCCCTTGCACTCAAGCTTAACCAAGTCGCCCATAAACATGCGTTCACAGACACTAAGGTCAGTATACTTTTTTGGGGGGCAAAGACCCCACGATCCACTTTTGGGCCATGACACGCCAGTTGAGAAACACTGTTCTAAAGCATTTTGAGCACAACCCTGAGGATGCACCACAATTTTATTATTGTATCAAATCATTTATATGTCATGTCAAAAAATTTGCAATAATTATTTTTACTTATTTAGTTATATTTTGTTATTTTAATACATTAGACAACATTTTAATAACCTTCTTTTCACATTATTATATGTAGACTTTTTACCCCAAAAATTTAATCATTCCATTTTTGGAATAAGACTACAAAAAGAAGGTGTAAGAATACTTTCCTAATGTAATTGATTAGTAGGCCCATATGAGCAGGTCACATGATGGGCCAAGTCAGTGTTCAAGGTTTTGTAATGTATTCTATCATAATGACTCACTGATCTTGTTTTTGAAACAAGTGGTAAGCACTTCACTGATTATGTAAGTGGCCCTGGTTCACACCCACCTCTCTGAACCATAACATAACATCTCCATAGACAAAGTGAGCACTGTCATGTACAGTATTACTGTCAAAGCACTACATGTACTGTAAATATTAATCAAAGAGAGACCAAAGATTCTTTGGTCGTTCTCTTCCCAGCCGACCTTTTTGACATCCTACTGCCCATGCTGAACATCTACCAGGAGTTTGTGAGAAACCACCAGTACAGTCTGCAGGTTCTGGCCAACTGTAAGCAGAACAGAGACTTTGACAAGCTGCTCAAACAGTATGAGTCCAATGCCGCCTGTGAGGGCAGGATGCTGGAGACCTTCCTCACCTACCCCATGTTCCAGGTCTGTGCAAGGGATGGACAATTTTGTCTAAATTGTTTTTTATAAACTAAATAGAGTGCTATTATAGTGATGTACAGTATCTCCTAAAAGTGTGTACATCCTTCACATTTCAGCAAGCATTTTTATTCCGGCATATCTTCTCAAGGGACTCAAAACACAGCCATTATTGTCCATATAGATGGCAACACAAGTGAGTACCAAGATAATTGTGTTTTGCCTGCAGTCGAGCATGTTGGTGGTCGCATCATGGTCCAGGGCTGCACGAGTGCTGCTGGCACTGGGGAGCTGCAGTTCTGCAGTTCATAAATTCCGACATGTACTGTGACACTGTGAAGCAGCGCACAATTTTCCAACATGACAAAGAGCTCAAACATACCTCCACGAGTGCTGACACTAAAGGTTGACACTCTGACCACAATTTGGACATGTTCACTGTGAGGTGTACTAACTTGTGTTGCTAGCTATTTAGACAATAATGGCAGTGTGTTGAGTCATTTTCAGTGCAGAGAATCTACACCGCTATACAAGCTGTACGCTACTCTAAAGTATATCCAAGTTTCCTTTCTGTATTCTCCTTCAAGACGATATAATAAAAATGGTTGCTGAAATGTGGGAGTGGACTCACTTTTGGGAGATACAGTATGAATAGACCATATTTTTCTTAATATATAATTCTGATCTAATACTGTTCTTACCCTTTTCTTGTATCAGATTCCTCGGTATATCATCACCCTGCATGAGTTATTGGCGCACACGCCGCACGAGCATGTGGAGCGCAAGAGTCTGGAGTTTGCAAAGTCCAAACTAGAGGAACTGTCCAGGTAAAGATAACTGGTTTTATAAATGTTCACCCCTTGTTTTGTCTTAGCACTGACAGCTGATGTGTGTTTTGCGTGGTCAGAGTAATGCACGATGAGGTGAGCGACACTGAGAATATTCGCAAAAACCTGGCCATCGAGAGGATGATTGTGGAGGGTTGTGACATCCTTCTGGACACTAGCCAGACCTTTGTCAGGCAGGGTGAGTCTTCATCACTTCCACTCCTTTTACATACATACATGTTTTATTACATACAGTACACAGGCATCAGCATGTAGGGACATCCTTGAAAATACATGGAAATTCAATATTTAACAATATACAGTAATCCCTCGTTTATCGTGGTTAATTGGTTCCAGACCCAACTGTGATAAGTCATTCCTTATTTATAAATGAAATATTTTTGTAGTTAGAGCATAGAAAACCTGTTTACGACCTTCTAAGTATTGTTTTTAACATTATCAGAGCCCTCTAGACATGAAATAACACCTCTGTAGTCACCTTTACACTCGCATTACCCAATAATGTTGAGACGTAAATAAGACTCGTGCTGGTGTGTTGCTATAAATGTGTTTCAGTGCATGGAGAGCTGAGTGGCGGCCTTTTAAAAACAAATCTATGAAAAGTTTTTACATTTTGACAACAAATATAATAATGTCAAGTGAAAATGCTGCTAAATTTCCAGTGTCTGAGGTAACTTAGACAGCAGACTAGTTCAGACTAAATCAACAGCGCCTCTGCTGGTTGCAGACTTGGTCATTGGACCATTGGACAATGGAGTCTTATCGCCATCATTATTGTCCGTCATGTTTGTAGTAGTTGCAGTGCATCCTCTGAGGGGTCACATTTAACAATGTGCATTCGAAATTTGTATTGAACTAAACCTGCCTTCTCCAGGGTCTCTCATCCAGCTACCGTCGGTGGAGCGAGGCAAGCTCAGTAAGGTCCGACTGGGATCGCTCTCCCTAAAGAAAGAAGGGGAGAGGCAGTGCTTCCTTTTCACAAAACACTTCCTGGTGTGCACGCGCAGCTCCGGAGGGAAATTGCACCTCCTCAAGGTGACTCCACCGCCCTTTTCTTCATTCATTTTATTTCATTATCACATTTGACCGCAATTTTGCTAAACTCCTACAGCAAGGCGGCGTCTTATCCCTTATTGACTGCACGCTGATCGAGGAGCCGGATGCCGGGGATGAAGAGTGTAAGCTTTCCACACACATTTATGGTTAAGTGGCTGTCAGGTGATAAGCGAACAGAAATGAGTTCCCTTTAAATATCAGCGGCTCACCCCTTTAAAAGTCAGGGTAGGGTCTTTTGACATTAACAGTCCATTAATTTGCTTGCGTCTCAGGATGTAGAAACACACCTAGACCTGGAGATAGAAGGTCCATTTAGTTAACTTGCTTCTCCGTCATTGTTCAGCTAAAGCCGGAGGCCAAGTATTTGGTCAGCTGGACTTTAAGCTGGTGGTGGAGCCGTCCGACTCGGCTTCATTCACTGTGGTTCTGCTGGCGCCCTCACGGCAAGAGAAGGCTGCGTGGACAAGCGATATTAGCCAGGTGATACACACACACACACACACACACACACACTGAATAGCAAGAACCTCCAAATAGCAGGAGCATGTATCCACTGGGCTTTGTGGAGGCTTAGTTATACACAAGCACAGACATGGGTGCAGCTCCCTGTAGGTGAGCTTTGCAAACAAAGAGGATTCTTGCTAGCATTCCTTCAAAACAAAAAAATGATTTCAATCCTCATTTGTCCTCTTTTTTTCTTCCCCTCAGTGCATTGATAACATCCGTTGTAATGGCCTGATGACCAGCGTCTTTGAAGAGAACTCCAAAGTGACCGTGCCTCACATGATCAAGTAAGTGTGGAAATGTGTGTGTGAAGAGGAGCACCCATCTCTTCATGCTGCAGAACATAAAGCATAAAGTGGGTGATGATGTTTTAACACTAATGATACCTTTTCTTTGGTATTATGTTTCCTTTCTTGATTATTTTTTATAGTTTGCTATTCATTTTTTCTTTGCAATACAGTGGAACCTCTTATGTTGAACACAATTTGCTCCGGCTTTGTATGCATGGTTTTCACTTAAAAAATAAACTGACCCCATTATAACTGTGCAATCAATGTTTTTTTTAACCGTCAGACAATGTAAAAATAAGTTAACACTATGAAAACAACACGCTTTGATAAAAAGTGATGTGGCGTATGATCATGCTGAGCAAACGGATTAGGACAACTGCCGGTATATTTTTTTTCTGCTTTGAGTGAGTCCTGTTCATGTTACTCCTGATTTACTGTATGTTCTTTGGCTTTGCTTCTCATGAAGCTTCTTTTGGGGAAAAAAAGTTTTTCAAAAAAGCCAAAGAAAAGGCAAAACATGCATTTCAAAAGCGCTCATGACATCATATGGGATGCCATCTCATCTTTTGAATTGTTTCCAACAACGCCATAAAAAGCCATATAATAACAAAAACTGATAATTGATCGTTTGATGCTCACCGAATTAAGATCTTGCATGATTTGAATGATATTAATATTGAAGTTTTTGTAAAGTCCAAATTGTGACACAACTTTTGAGGTTCCACTTTACAGTGTATTATTTTAAAACCATTTTTAACCATTTTTTTCATAACCTTACTTAGCAATCCAACAAGTCACCCATGCTCGTGTGTGTTGTGTGTGTATGTGTGTACGCGTGTACCCATCAGATCCGATGCGCGTCTCCATAAAGATGATGTTGACATTTGCTTCAGCAAGACGCTCAACTCCTGCAAGGTCCCGCAGATCCGCTACGCCAGCGTGGAGCGTCTGCTGGAGAGGCTGACCGACCTGCGCTTCCTCTCAATCGACTTCCTCAACACCTTCCTGCACACGTACAGGATCTTCACCACCGCCACGGTGGTCATGGACAAACTGGCCGACATCTACAAGAAGCCTTTCTCCTCTATTCCCATCAGGTCAAGCCCCAAATATTAAGTTTATTTCACATTCATACCATCTTTTTTACATGCTTTAATTACAGCTGGGGTGTTAAATGGAAGTATATGATAAGTGGAGAGAGACTGTTATTTCTGAAAATTAAAAATTCATTTTACTGTAACAATAAATAACAATTTAACTTTTTAACATTAATAATGATTTGGAGTGCATGAGAAAGTGGAAAGGAAAATGGAGCTCTCTTTGACCACATGATCATTTATAAACAAGTATACTGCACAACACGACAGCAACAGAACCAATGTTGTAACTGCAGTAAGAAGCACACAGTAGCAGCCATTAATACCCCACATGAGTTCATCATAAACAACAGTGGAACAAGTGTTACACGCATGAGTTTCACACCAACAGCTAAGTAGCGCAACCAACATTGTTAAGCGCATGCAGGGCAGATAAAGCTGCCACCAATGATACTTCTAATGTACATTAGCTGCTGTACCACCATCTTGTGCAGTTGATAAAAAAAAATACATCAGGAGGTTACCTACAGCCGCAGGTTTTTTTTTCCCCCTATCCTGTCCAGCCATTGGGGCAGATAGTATTGTTGATCTAATTGCACTCACGTGCTCAACAGATTTACTCTGCCAGGGAAAGGTGTGAGATACACTTCCCCTGTTATACAGAATTTATTTGACTTTGATGTTTTGTTATTGTGTAAATTTGGAGCAGCTGGACCGGAGCAGGAGGGGATAGAGAAGAAGAGAAAAGAAAACAGAGGGGGAGTGTGGGGAAAAGGGGGGGACAAAAAAGACAGACAAGAACAGCAGCAGCAACAACAATTGTGACAACAATAACAAAACAACAGAAACAAACATCAGTACTGAGTATGACAATACTGCATTGAAACACATAATAGTAGTAATTTTAACACGTTTTAAGTATTTTGAAAATAATGGTATATCAAACAAAACACTTAAAAAATTATAGCCAAAAAACACAGGTTGCAGTTTTACTTCGATCAGGTTCAAATTTAACATTGCTTGAGATGGCAACTTCTTTAACTGTGACGGCTTTCTGACATTTCTCTAGTACCTCCTAATGTTCACAGTGTGTTTGTCTGTGACCATGCGTTTGTAATTTTAAAACCAATTAAAACCATAGTGGTGCTTTAAACCCATATGTTTTGTATTTGTACATACATCACAATAGTAGCAGTGCTTTACCAGTTTTTTGGCATCTATCTAGGAATATATGAATGAAGAGTTTCTCTCATTCTTTCCTCTCCCCATGCTCCAGTTGCCCTGTTAGGATTCTGGCCGCATCAGATCTCCGTGTTTATATTCCCTTCTTGGATTCACAGAGGTTTTCAATAGGAAAAAGTATTTTCATTTGTGTGAACTCTGGTTTGAAAGTATAGTTCTGTGGTGCTTGTGGCTTCCTCTTCATGCTGGAAGGGAACAGATGGCAGTATAGTAGTAAAACTGTCTGGTGTGTGTATCATTGTGTAACTATACGTTTACTAACTGCTAAATTGTGCAAGGTTATGTGTCATTAGCTGGATGCTAACAATTTGGCATAGTTAAATTAAAGATACGTTAAATATGTGGCCATTAAATTACATCAGTTAGATTTAGATCATGAAGAAACTAAAACGGCATGAATAGTTGATGGTATGTACAGGGTCAGGCAAAATGATCGGACACATTTGTAGGTTAAATAAAAGGCAAATAAAGTAAAGAAACAAGAAAGTGTTTTTATTTTTGAAAAGTACATGTAATGCCATTCTGTTTCATTATGTTTTAAAAATTAAATCAGTCAAATGGGATCCAATATTGTTCACACACTCAAAGCAGATCCAGTAGCTCTGAAGTTGGTAACCCATAACAAGATTGTGTTTCGAGCTGGTACGGGATCATGTCTACCAAGATTGAAGTGCAAACGGAACGCTCGTTGTGTTTAAGTTACAGATTCGTTTGTTTTGATAAACGTTTCCACAATGAAAGCGCGATGCTCACCAGTCCAATTCATGGCAGCAACTGAAAAAGAAACGAAAAACAATGGCATTATAAAGAAACAAAGCAAAATGGCATTATTGGCATTATTTTTATTTTCGAAAATAAAAACACTTTTTTGTTTCTTTACTTTATTTGCCTTTTATTTAACCTACAAATGTGTCAGATCATTTTGCCTGACCCTGTATTTGCATCTTTTGAGTGTATTGAAAAGCACTTGAAAGTTATTATTATGGGGGGATAACGTACTGGGAGCAATGTTTTCAGGCATTCAGGCACTCAACAACAATTTTATCGCTGCTTTGATTTCTTTGTAGACCATTAATTAATACCATTAATTAATAGGTCCTCCAAGAACTGCTGCGCAAATGAAATCATAAATTAAATTAAGTTAGATTAAATTAAGTTAAATTAAATTAAGTTTGCGGACATTTACTATTTCTTTCACTTGTATTTATTTTCAGTCACAGCCATTATTATTACATTACAATTATATTATATTGGAATTTTATTTTGTTTCAGCACAAAGCAAATATTTTAGAGCTCATATTATATTATTTTTTCTATTATTTAATTATGGTTATATTTATGTTAGATTTGTATATTTTTTGTTAAATGTATCTACCTATTTCAGTTACAGAAGTATTGTGACCAAATGTGTTAGAATTATTGTTGACCAAACGTCCAAATAATATCTTATCTTGACTTACCTATAGTGATGCCCACCCCTCGTATTTACAAACTTAGATTTGTAGATTTGCTCCTCAAAATGTGAATGGAAAATAGAATGATAGCCAAAAGTAGCTGAGGTAATTCATTTCATTGGGAAGAAAATGTGACTAGAAGATGGTGGAAGACATATAAATATGTAAAACAACAACAACAACGGGTGGATGCCAGCTGAGATACGTTAGGGTTGTTTACCACATATATTCTGGTTTCCTTGGAAGGGCAGATTGTGAGTGGTCATGTGTTGAATCTTATTACACTGTGCGGGAGAAGCGAATAAAGTAGCTCCAGATACTTGTAGTCTTATTGACAACAGACGGTTAACCTTACTTACATTTTTTGTGCTTTGTGGCTTTCTGTACATGTGATCACTTCAAACACAACACTTCTCTCTTCATTGTTCCATACATCCCCACCGTCCGTTAACCGCTGTTTCCTTGTCCTCCATGGCTGTGTGTCTTTTCATGTCGATCCGTCCGAACTGCAGGGCGCAGTACCACTCATTTGATCGTCTGTCCATTTCATCCATCTGTCCTGACTACAGTCTGAAGATCAAGAAGATAGCCATGGATCAGTCCAAGTAACCACCTTCTCTTTGGTCTTTCTTTTGAAGTCTCTTCCCCCTCTTTTAGTCTTGGTCATTTGATGCATGACTTTCTATGGGTTTATTATGAATGGACACCACCGTCGTAGCTGGAAACATCGTAGCTTGATTTAAGACGGAATGTGTTTGTGCAGCATGTTGTCTGATGAAAATATCCTTGCATCCAAACTGAATTCAATTTGGTCTCCTCTGCTGCCTGCAATATAACCTTCTTCTCCTTTAATTTCCCCCCTTTCAACCTTTGCAGCGCCATTTCTGCTTGTGGTCCTCAATGACTGTGTTTATTTTTGATTGCTGCTGTGCCGAGTGCTTTTGGTTTTAGTCATTATCAGACACTTTTTGTTGCCTATTTCTAAAGACATCCTGTCCAGAGAATGACAGTAAAGAAAATAAGATTATGCACTATTAAATAAAACAAAAAGAGTTGCGCTTGTTGAAAACTAAAAACACGTGTATCTTACGCTGTATTCAAACTGACGAGAATTTCAGACCATGGACCAAAATATGGTGATATGTATTAATCTGTTAATTACTAAAGAAATACAAAAATGTGTTAGTTATGTTTTAAATTTAAAAAAGACCAAAAGTATACAGTAAATATATAAATATTTTGAAATAGATTTTAAGATCATTTTAGTTACATATGCTAATTTGATTTTAATACAAATAATTACATTCATGAAATTATATTTCAATTAGGGCTGTCAAACGATTAAAAATTAATCACATTAATTGCAGTTTTCAAATGAATTAATCATGATTAATCACCATTTGCAACTAGTTGTGAAATATGCCCATTTTGACTCTAATATATTGTAATATATGTATTTGTATATATGTATATATATATTTGTATATGTTAACAACTCCAAATGAAGTGAAAATTTAACTCAAGTGGAAAGGTAGCACACATGTCTAAAAATCCATTTGCCTAACACTAGTCTCTTTAAAAGTAGCACAACAATTGATACACACTAACCGTGTTATTACGAACCATGAAGAGCTGCATTCAAAGACACCAAGTAATTTAAGTTGAATTCACATGTTTTGAATGTAGATGTATTTTCTGGGATTTCCGAGCATCACTTCCATCCATCCATCTTCAATGCGCTTATCCTCACTAGGGTCGCAGGGTTATGCTGGAGCCTATCCCAGCTGACTTTGGGCGAGAGGCAGGTTACACCCTGGGCTAGTCGCCAGTCAATCACAGGGCTCTGAGCGTACTTAAAAGCATCAAATTGTACTTACGCAGTAAGACTTACATTAGTAAGCGATAAGAATATCCTCTTATGTCTGTCTTTATGTTTAGTTAGCCCACAATTACACGCATAATGAAGACATTATTGTGATTTTCAGAGTGTCCATGAATGCATCTTACGGTCATCTAGTGACATTGACGAAGTGTCATTCTGAGGAAGACTAGAGACGTGTTTGTGAGTTGGAGATACATATATGGTTTTGGAATGGCACTACTGTTGATGTGTTCAGGTCAGAATAAAGTAAAAGGAGTGTTAACACACTATTTTTTGACAGCCCTAATGTAAATATAATACAAATTTACAATTCAACATATAATTACATCCATAAATAAATAAACTATGGAAATGACAGTTAATTGAAAAATGTGTATTCAAAAAAGACTAATTATATCCATACACAAATTAGAATATATGTAGAAGTAATATTAATTAATTAAATACATAAAATATTAAGAAAGCGCAATATTAATGGTAAAAAACAAACAAACAAATGCATCTAATTTATAAAGTAATATTTTAAATAATAAAACATTTCAGGCAGAAAAATAAATATATGTATTATTAAAAATGTACTGTAATTATGATATAATATTATGAATATATAGGAATATGATATTTTATAATGATAAATACTATATATATTATAATAAACACAGTAATTAAACAGATACATGTATAATATTAGGAAAAAATAATCAAATTCATGAAATAATATTGAAATATAATAAAAGATTACAATTAAATATATAAAGCTGTGCATAAATATATAAGTTTGACTTTTACAAAAGTAATATTTCAAAAATATATTAAATCAGCCCCATAATTCTTCATCTTACCAAGATGTTTTTTGTTGTGTTTTTCCAACAAAATGAGGAAGACCGTTTACTCTATGATAAGTTTGGCGTAGAGAAGAGCTTGACTTTAACCCCGACCTCAACCCCATTAGACACCCTTGGAATGAATTAGAACAGAGATGGCCCTCTCTCGGGTCTAATGTCAGTGACCTGTGACCCTACAAATTCCCCTAAAACCCTCCATCTTATAGAAGTCTGTAGTAGCTGCATGGTACTTCATATTACGTCCAAATAGTTTCGTCCGTATAACTACTAACTGCTTTCTGAGCAAAACATGGCTATCTAACGTAACAGTAATGAAAAAGTAGATGATAGAAAATATCAGCTGCAATGACACTTGATAACATCACTTGATAACATCACTTGATAACGCTTTCCTCTCAAAGTTATTACTTTTCTTCTCCTCTCAGGTCTTTGGAGCTGTTCTTCGCTACCAACCAGAACAACAGAGGCGGCGAGCACATCAACGACAAATCTCCTCGGCTCTGTCGCAAATTTTCCTCCCCGCCTCCCCTCTCCATCTCCTCCCGCACCTCCTCACCAGTGCGCACCAGGAAGCTCTCCCTCCATTCCCCCATCAGCGCCAGACTGGGCGGACTGGACCTAACCAGTCCTCTTTCCGGCATGAACCACCACCACACGTCCCAGTCCGACACCAGTAGCCCCACGTCGGCCCACACCCCGCAGACTCCAACGCCTCAGACGCCAACGCCAACCACCTCCTCCCCGCCTCCTCCTCTCTCCTCCACCTCCCCTCCGCCCAGTTCTTCCAAGCTGCCACAGGAGCAAGCGCCCCCGATTCCCTCGTCTCCTGACCAGAGTCCTGTTGGGAGCACAGAGGGGGAGGAGGTGCCCAAGATTGACCCTTTCATCGGAAAACTGAGGCGCAGCATACGCAGAGGTCAGCTATCTTTTCATACATGTCACATTTCACACATTTCTATGGGAACTATGTGAAGCACTACGCTGTCAGGTGACCCTTACCTGGCATGTCATGACTTTTCAGTCAGTCAGGTTTAGGATGTTGCTCCTCTGAGTGCTATTCTGGTTACTTCTGCCAAGCACAAAGGTTGTTTGGGTCGTTGTTGGTTTGTTTAGTTACATTATGCAAATACTACACAACTAATATCCGTACAACTTTGTAGCACATGAAATGACAAAAATGGATGTACAAAACAGCAATTTGGCAACCCATTTTTTAAGTACATTTTTTTATTTTTAGTTATTTATTTTTTGAGGGTTTTTTTGGGGGTGTTTGAGTCATGGTGGAACCATTCACCCCACCAAAACAAAAGGTACAGATTTTGTTTGTCGTATGCCGACCTTTTGATTAAAAAAAACAGAAATACATCACCGCAGGAATATTGCATTTAATTCGATTTTTTTATGTTTTTGATGGTGTTTTGCATCCCTCACATCATAACTTGGACAAACACTAATTCGTGATGTCCCATAAATGACGTATGATTTTTTTGGGGAGACTGCAGTTTGAGTCATGATGGACCTGATTCCCCACCCAAAAATGTACAAAAAATGGCACAGTTCCCTAGTCCCTAGTTCCCTATCACATGCTAACTTTGGGTTGGACACAAATCCACCATCACGTGATTTTGTTATTTGTAGTTTTATTATTATATTATTTTGTAATTTTTGTATTTTTTGGGGGGGCTGTTTGACAAATGATGGAACTGTTCCCCTATCCCAGAATCAGAAATGGCACCATCCTGTTTTGCTTGAGGATGTTTCTATTTGCTGGATTTTTAAGATTTTTATGTTTTGCTGGAACCATGCCCACCCCAAACTAAAAAGTGTTACAGTCCCCTTATCTAATGTCTGTTGCATGCTAACTTTGGGATGGAACCACAAACTCAAATTTGGCATTACATGATTATTTCTTTAACTAATTTTTTATGACGTATTAGTTAGAAAGATGACTTACTTATTTATCTCCAAGAGAAATTCACATTTCCAGCAGCTCTGCAAAAGTGTCATAATAAACTTAATCACTTAAAAATAAAACAAACAAAGGAAGATAGGAGAGATAAGCAAAATAAGAAAATAGAATAGGAATAAACAACTAAATACGAAACAGATCACTTCAAATTCAATAATACGTAATAAGTCCAGTCCTGTGTGTGTTATTTATTGCTTCCCCTCTGTTGTGTTGAAACATCGCATTGCTTGGAGGAGGAATGGCCTGCTCATTCTATCAGTGGAGCAGGACAGTGATAGTAATCTGCCACAGAAACTGCTCTTCGGCCGGGAGATGATGCTGTGCATTGGATGATGCTGGTTGTCCATGATGGAAAGGTGCCTCTTCAGTGTCCTTTGATCTGCCACAGATGTCAGGCTGTCCAGCTCAGTGCCAATCACTGAGCCTGCCTTCCTCACCAGTTTGTCTAAGCGTGTGGCGTCCTTCTTCTTGAGGCTGCTCCCCCGGCACACTACTGCATACAGGAGGGCACTAGCTTCCACAGTCTGGTAGAAGATCTGTAGCAGCTTCTTGTAAGCGTTGAAGGACGCCAGCCTTTTGAGGAAGGAAGCCTGTTGTCTCTGCAATCAAAAGTCTGACCGAACAATTACTGACACCTAGTGACCAACGTAGAACACTACATTCACAATTTGAATTAATATTCTTAATTCCTTGTATTTGTATTTTATTTACTTTGGCAATTGCTTGTACATGCTAAAAAATATGTAAAATTTGTTTAAATATAATTTGTTTACTAATAGGCTGTATTCAACCACAAAACAGCATGATTAATAATTAATATATGATTGAAAAAACACGAAATTCAAATGGCAAGGCGGCAAAGGATGACTGTACTTAAATTTATTATCCAGCTTTCAGATCTTGCACAGCAAATTCCGTTTTGCGCGTCAATCTTTATGACTAAATTCAGTCACATGCTGGAGTTGTGATCACTGTCCAAACGTCCTGACGTCTGACTGCGGTGAAATCATTACCACCTTTAATTTGAGCGCTCAAGTCCTCTAAAGAAGACTTTTACCCTCTCACGCTCATTTCCTCTAATTGCAGCGCTAAACATCGCTCTCGGACCGAGCAGGCAACATGTCTGGACATCCTCAGACTCTTGTTAGCACGCCTGCAACACACACACACGCGTGCTGTGCATCAAGTGTGTGCCCAAGCGTGTTCTCAGTGTGCACCACACAGAGAAGGCGCAATTAGCAAGATAGTGTCACCTCCACTGCATGTGTGCGTTATAACAAGTCGTGACTATTTATGTTTTGTTAAGACAGTTGTCATTTATTGTGCTGCTGGTGGCCTTTGCATTCCTGCAGCTGTGCACACAGAGTACAACTATAACATTGTTTAACATCTTAAATGAGAATGGTCAGATAACATTGGAATGACATGGTCATTCGCCATGGCTTTAGTTTTGTTATTTGGACATTTTTAACAAGTTACATTGAGGTGCAGCACATGGTTACACGCGCATAGTTCAACAATTAATATGGCTGAAAAGGAGTAGGAAGAAGTAGAGCTTATTTCATTCTGACCCTTCTCCATGTCTCAGCTATTACTGATAATTGTTCACTTTCTGTGTTTAAATGTTACCAAAAGACTAGAGGATGTGTAGCACAAATAAATACATAGAAAATAAAATATTTCAAAGTAAATAAGGTTAAAGATCAGTAAATACAAGAGTACAACAAAGCTGTCAGAAACATTGTATAATGTCGAAATAAATGCAGTATAGAGATTAAGCAATAACTAGAAATGAATTAATGATAAATGATTGAAATTTTAAATAAGGTATAGAAATAAATGTAGTTAGTTGACTCTGATCTTTTTCATTATTCTTCTTGGCTCTGTTAGCTGTCCTGGAGTCGGTGTCACTGGAGAAAATCATTCCCGAGTCTCCTCAAGGTAGCGAGGCAGGAGACATGTCCCCGTGTCGCTCGCCGTCCACACCACGACACCTGCGCTACAGGCCACCAGGAGGTACTACTACCACGACACTTCTTATTATATTCATTGTGTGAATATATAAGTTTCTCCACGATTTTTTTATTTTCCGCTAACTCCTCCTTCATTTTTCAACCGATTGACACCGTTGAAGCGTCAAATCGTTAAGCTCATTCGGGAATCCTATGCTACCGTTTCAGTTTTTTCAAAAAAATTTAAAGATTTTCAGAAAAATCCTAAAATTTCACAGAATTTTTCCCATTGAAAATGAATGGGCCATTTTTCAACCTTCCACCATTCGCACATTTTTCAACCGATTCAAACCAGTCCACCATGAAAACATTCCACACATCCAGGGCTTCAAAGTATCATTCCAATAATTCCAACTTTTCCCAACATTCCCACTTTTCCATTGATCTTAATAACTGTAATTTCCTTTGATCTTAATTACTCCACTGCTTCAACATTTTTCAACCAATTCCAACAATTCCAACGTCAAATCGTTCAGCACAATTAAGGATATCTATTTTTCACATTTAAAAATTTCACATTTTTCCCAAAATCCCCATTTTTCCAGGAAACTAATTAACTTAAGGATATTCCTTTGATCTTAATTAGCAAGTACTTCAACATTTTTCAACCAATTCTAACAATTCCAACATCAAATCGTTCAGCACAACCCAGACATTAAGGCTACCTGTAACATGTAACATACATCATACATATTTTGTCTTTCACGATGTCATAGTCTTGAATACTCATACATCACATATAATAGTAGTAGTAGTAGTAGTAATAGTAGTACAAAACAATCTGAGGGATCATAGGGGGAATGTGTCGCCTTCGTAAGGCAATGAACTGTATTTTTTTCAAGTGAAATTGAAGACAGTACCATGTGATTTATCCCAATCAATGAAGAAAGGTAAATGTCTTTTTTTCTTTAAAGTTTGAATTGAATAAAATGAAAGAAAATTATTTTTGCTGGTTTCTAATGATTATTAATGCAGTAACAATTACTTAAAAACAAAAATTGGAAAAAAGTTACTTCAGAAAAGTCTGATAACACACTGGTGTAACAATGGTCATCCCACACGGTTCAGCCCTGCACACGCCTGGGCTTCAAGCAGCGACCACATAACCCCTTTGACTGAGAGTCAAGGCTTTCAACCCACTGACCTGCACTTCTTTTGAGGTTTACTTAACATTGTAACGCACAGCTAAGATAGCTGGCATCCATTACACGAGAACAGTTCTCATTTTTTGTACACCAAGTACGGCCTGACAAATATTGTGCTTTGCAAGTAACACTGTTTTTGCTATTGTTTATTATGATATTATTATTATTATACTATTACAATTATATTCATTCAATTTAAGTCCATTTCGGGTTATTTTTGGTTAATGAATTTGTATGTGTATGAATATTTTCAAGTATATTTAATGTATACATTCATAATATTATATTCTTTTTAGTAAAAATGAATACATCTGGTCTACCTGCTGTATGTGCCACCGAGTGCATCCATCCATTTTCCTTTGCATTCTTTACGTTGACCACAAGGGTGGGGCTGAAGAGTTTCTGAACCAGACAAACATCACTGAATACAGAAATGCCCAATATTGTCCCTAATATTAGTAAAGTTAGTGGTGTTTTTGTGTCTCATTGTAATGTTTTGTTGAACATTTAATCTTCCTACAGTCCAGTCGGGGGAGAATTCACGCTGCGCAGTTTCTCCTGCTTCAGCGTTTGCTATTGCCACCGCAGCAGCAGGGCACAGTACACCACCAGGTACACAAACACACACACACACACACACACACACAGACAGATCAGTTTGATAATCCTCTCCTCTATCATTAGTGTTCACCAACTCTGAGAGAACCTGTGATAAAGAGTTCATCATTCGTCGGGCTGCGACCAACAGAGTTCTGAACGTCCTGCGACATTGGGTCTCCAAGCACTCACAGGTGTGTGTGCTTGAAATTGTTTCGCTCATCTGATGAAGTGTGTATTTAAAGCTGCTGCCTTTGTGTCTGCTGCCCTCACCCACGCGCACAAACACACTACTAGCACTATCCTCACTTGCGCTCAATTGGATCAGCAGTTCCTCTAATGAATTGAACATCGCGGCTCTCTGGTCCAACTGCATCGATCTGCTTTATGTCTTTTCCTCAATCTTATAAAACGCGATGTTGGCGGGCCAGCGTTGTGTCTCCTATTACCAACACACATCTCCTCCAACTCAAAGGCCAAAGCTGCTTGTTAGAGGTGACCTTTAGGAAGGAGTGATGAAAGAGAAGAAGAAGGAACTGATGATGAGAGGACATACAAAATTGAACAGTAGCAGCTGACGATCAATCAGGAGAAAAGATGTCGTTCATGAACATTGGCAATGACGAGAAGATAAAAATCCAATAAATACAAAATAAATGTTTTTTTGGAATCCAAAATATTTTTAAAGGAATACAAAAATAAAAATAACCATTTGAAAGAAATGGAAAATAAACATAGAAAATTAAAATGAATGTGGAAGAGATATAAAATCTTGAAATAATATTCCAAATAATATTCAAATATTCTGAAAGGAATGTGACATAAATAGAACAAAAATGTTAAGTAATGCATAATAAATATAGAAAAAGAAGAGGAATGCAAAAATAAACACATAAAAAATTATTCTACAAAATATCAAAGCATTTAAAATTTATCCTGACTGCAATTAAAATGAAATAAAGCTAATAAATTATGAATTAATATATATACTGTATTTTTTTTTTATAAACTTTTTACTTTAAAATGACAAGATGACTCATTGACAGTCTTCTTCTTTGTGCAACAAGGACTTTGAAATGAATGGAGAGCTAAAGATGTCAGTCATCTGTCTCCTGGAGGAAGTTCTCCGAGATCCAGACCTTCTTCCTCAGGAGAGGAAAGCCACTGCCAACATACTCAGGTTCTCGCACACACACGCACACACACACACACACACGCACACACACACACACACACAATGCAAACTACATTTACTGTAAATAATATGAGCATCATTATCTTTGTAAAGGCAACATTTTTGATATTGCTCTTGTGTTGGATCTCATTAGGTTTTTATATAATTCCTTATATTTGTAGCCATTTAAGCAAACCTCCATCCTGCATTTTTTTTTTAATTTCTTAGCGCTCTTTCACAAGATGAGCAGGATGACGCTCAGCTGAGGATAGAAGACATCTTACAGATGGTGAGAAAACATACACACAGACCGCATTTAATACAATAGCTATGTTTACTCTTGCACTGTGCATCTGTGTGTGTGTGTGTGTGTGTGTGTGTTCATGTGTGTGTGTTCAGGCAGACTGTCCCAAGGTGGAGTGTTTTGAGTCTCTTTCTGCGATGGAGCTGGCCGAGCAGATCACTCTGCTGGATCACATCGTCTTCAGGAGCATTCCTTACGAGTCAGTCCTCTTGTCATTGCACCCACACTGTGCTTTGTGCTCTAGTAGTATACCTTATGCTATAATTCATATAACAACTAAGAGAAATGAAGTCAAATAGTTAATGATTTACCCTCAAAGCCAGGCAAAATGTACTAAGTGCTGTATGTATACAACAAATGTTTCCCGTCCAAAAAAGTGCTTGTAATGTAACATCTTTGATCATCCAGAGGAAAAGTCAGGCCTGTGTTGGTATTTCAAAGCCATAATGTGCATCTTTGCATTGTTTGGCCACTCGATGGCACTGTTGGTTCACATTTTCATCTCTGCCTCTGCATCCAAACGGCTGTTCATGCTTCCACTGATTGATGACCAGCTTTTTTCCACCAATAGGAGACAATAGTGTCACGTTTCATTGCCAGTTTACCTTAGCTTTGAAAGTGTTCGCAAATGAGAAAAAAAATGTGACGACACAATAAGATCACGGTGAACGTTACTGATCATAAATCTGCTTTTAATTTAAAGACTCGTAGGCAGTTTGAAGTCTGTACTTTTGAGGTGAGTTGAAAGGGAGCGTTTGTGTGGCTGCGTCATACACCACCTGCATTTTCCGCATCCGCGAGGTCAAAGACTCCTGAGAGCTAATTCCCTGCTGGCTATATTGTTTATGTCCTGAAGTGTCACTAGAATATCTTCATCTTCCTTCATCTAGAGAGTTCCTGGGCCAAGGCTGGATGAAGTTTGATAAAACAGAAAGGACGCCATTCATCATGAAAACAAGTCAACACTTCAATGATGTGAGTGTTTTTCATCACACACTTTGGGTTGCCATCGTCAGAGCGTTATTAACATATCAATATGTTTTATGAATTGCTTGAATTGCCAGATGAGTAACCTCGTGGCGTCGCAGATTATGACCCACACAGATGTGGGCTCCAGGGCCAGCTCCATAGAGAAGTGGGTGGCCGTTGCCGACATCTGCCGCTGCCTCAACAACTACAACGGCGTCCTGGAGATCACGTCGGCGCTCAACCGTAGCGCCATCTATCGTTTGAAGAAGACCTGGGCTAAAGTCAGCAAGCAGGTATAGCTGGACATCGCTCCTCTCTGTTGACTGATAAAAGAAATGAGCCCAAACGGCGTAACAAACAATACATTAACCTTTGTAGGGATTACTTGGAACAAGCTTGTGCGGACACCCGGCGGGGAGAATGGATGTGATTAGAAAAGCTGCAGAAAGGCAATTAGCTGCCATGTTTCAACATTGGCTTCTGGACTAATTCTAATGAATATTAAATCAATGAAAAGCAACCACCACTGACACACACACACACACACACACACACACACACACACACACTGTCAGTCATGGCACAGGTACAGTATTTACAAGCGAAAAAAACCCGAGGCGTCTATTTGAGGTGTGGTGTTTATTTATTGAAGTGGATGAAGCGGTTTCTACTAGAGCGGAGGCTGCTATTTCCTGTTTCATCAAAAAATGTGTCTTTTTGCTGGTCCCAGACAAAAGCGTTGATGGACAAACTCCAGAAGACTGTCTCCTCAGAGGGAAGGTTTAAGAATCTGAGGGAGACCCTGAAAAAGTGAGACGTCTTCAACCTTCTTCCGTACCTTACAAGATGCCCTCGTAAGCACCACAAACATCTCCATGTGTGTCCCCCTCAGCTGCAACCCCCCATGTGTCCCCTACCTGGGAATGTACCTGACAGACTTGGCCTTCATTGAGGAGGGAACGCCCAACTTCACAGAGGAGGGACTCGTCAACTTCTCCAAAATGAGAATGGTACAGTGCTTTGCACGTATACATGGAATGTTCTACTTGCCTGCTTCGAGGTAACTTGACACCAACATTTGTTTAGATTTCACACATCATCAGAGAGATCCGACAGTTCCAGCAGACCCCCTACAGGATAGAACATCAAGTTAAGGTATTTTAACTAAAAGAGACTAATTCAATGTGAAATAGGCGCTTATTGTGAGAGAATGATTGCAAATCCATTTGACATGTGTTTTTCATGACATACTGTACATCACAACAACATCTTTCAAACATAACACAATCCTCAAATTAATTTGGACCCTTGGAGCCACGAAGCAGCAACATACAGTGGTGTGAAAAAGTGTTTGCCCCCTTCCTGATTTCTTATTTTTTTGCATCTTTGTCACAAAGTTATAAAGCCATTTCTAAAGCTTTGGGACTCCAGCGAACCACAGTGAGAGCCATTATACACAAATGGCAAAAACATGGAGCAGTGGTGAACCTTCCCAGGAGTCAACGGCCAACCGTAATTACCCCAAGAGCGCAGCGACAACTCATCCAAGAGGTCACAAAAGACCCCACAACAACATTCAAAGAACTGCAGGCCTCACTTGCTTCAGTTAAGTTCAGTGTTCATGACTCCACCATAAGGAAGACACTGGGCAAAAACAAGTTCCAAGACCAAAACCACTGCTGAACAAAAAGCTTGTCTCACTTTTGCCAGAAAACATTTTGATGATCCCCAAGACCTTTGAGGAAATGTAGGTTTGGATTTTTTTTCTCTTAACAATAAAAAGTCTCATTTAAAAACAACCCTAACTGTCATTGACTAATATTTAAATGAGTTTGATGATCTGAAACATTTAAGTGTGACAAACATGCAAAAAATAAGAAATCCGAGACTTTTTCCACACCACTGTAGTTGCTTAATAGCCCATTGCAAGTCAGTGATCGTAATGTAAGCCTCCTCCCTGCCTTAGGTGACCCAGTATCTCCTGGACAAGACTCTGATCATGGATGAAGACACACTCTATGACCTCTCACTGAAGATAGAGCCCAGGCTTCCTGCCTGATTGATTGAGAGATAGCGTTTTCCGCCACAACCTGTGCGATACCAATGTTATCTCAATTAAGAGGAAGCTGGCAATAGTTGACTAGAGTGACTGATGCATGAGCTGACGGTCCTCCAGGAGAGCATAAGGGAGTTTTTTCAGTGGCGAGTGCGGTGCCGCTCGCTGGACGGAGTGGATCTATAGAAATGTAGCATATAGAGAAGGTGTGGCAGCGAGATACCTGAGCTAGCGTCTCTGTGTTGCTGTCTGTGTTGCGCCTATGTCCACCTTTGAGCCTCCCAAAAATGCTTTCTCCAGTCTTGCATGATTTCAGATTGGGGTGTGTGTGTCTGAATGGCCTTCAGCTTGACCTCTGACCCCTACCGCTTAGCACTATGCATCCTCTGTGGGTGGCTGGCTACGGCGACAAGCCTTAAACCCTTCAATTGTAGAACTGCAACACACAAAAAATGTCTAATATTTTGATAAAGATGGCTAAAATGCCCTTTATGAATCACATAGATTTTCTACACATGAGAATGGACACCTTGCTATTTTAAAAAATGAATGGTAAACAATTCAAAAAACCTTTTAGGTGCCTTCTGATAACAGGGATACGCTGATAAATATTATAGATTCTTAACGTTTGTTCGCCTCAGCATGTTTGTACAAGCCAATAGCTCCCTCTAGTGTTCACACTTTGTAACTACTGTCCTCAAAGCTTCTGCTGCTCCTGTGCATTTTAATTCATTCCTGTTCTGACTTGGACAGCCTGTTCTTGCATTCTCTGACATGTAGCTTTGCTTGAGTGATACATGTTAATTTCTTGCATATAAGGTGATTCAACACAAGAGAAAATATCACCTCCATCGTGTATCGCAGGCCAGGCTCTTGTTTGTGTGGCAAGAAAAATCTGTTTTATTGTGAAGACGAAATGGGGGGGGGGGGAAAAGTTGAATGTTTTTTTTTTTTTAAATGTAGCATTTGAATATTCCAAATTGATGAACATAGTTGTCTTGCATGCACACAACAGCTGCATGTTGTGCATGTCTGACCAGCCCCTCTTGCTTCTTTAGATGATTATGGTATGTGTGTGTAACTGTCAGGAGGTGTTTGTTAGTCACCAGGTCAGCTGTGTGTGCATCGTCCAATTGAAGCTGTGCTTTGCTTTTTGTTTTTTTTGTTTTTCATTTGAGGTGCCAGTTGTACACTGGCTCGGGACCAATGGATGCTGTGTTTTGTATCGTTCAAAATAATGTATGTGTTTGTTTTTGTGTTTGTTAATACTGTATTTGTCTGCATTTTTCACTGGTGGGGGAAAAAAAAATAAATCAACATGCCTTATGCGTTGGTGTTGTATTTGACTAAACTTTGTTCTAGGCCCATATCAAGGTGACTATTACTGTTCCACAATGACAAGACACAAGATGATTGAGTCATTCGTTCAACAAAAGAAGAGCCAAGATGGTAACGTGTGTTTCTGGAGCAATCCCAACACATGAAGATGACATACGGATGTTAGCCATCGTCATCACAGCACCAAGACTCTCATGTCTGTTGGGGTTGTGTACATCTTAAGTAGAGCGATCACAAACAATATGTGAAATAGCACAAACCTTAATAATGCAAACCCTAACCCTAATTGTAATCCCAACCACAATGAAAACCCTCACCCTAAACACCTAATTCTAAGACTAATTCTAATGTGAAACCCCAATTTAAAAACTTGAACCTTCATTTGAAATGCTAATCGGAAACTCTAATCCTAACTTTACCACCAACAGGATATCCTAATCCTAGTTTGAAACCCTAATTTGAATCCCTAATTCTAATTGTAAACCCTAACTGGAAATTAATTGTAATTTGAACCCTGACTGGAAACCCTGATTTAAAATCCTAATCCTTATTGAAGCTCTAACCCTAGCTAGTTTGAAACCCTAACTGGAAACCTTAACCTGAATTTGAAAATCGATCGTCAAACCCGAAAGGGAAACTCTAACCCTAACTGGAAACTTCAATCCTAAACTTCAAACTGGAAGCCCTAAAAGAAAACCCTATTCCAAATTTGAAAGCCTAATTTCAAACCCTAATTTGATCCCTAACTGGAAACACTACATTTGTACCCTAAACTTTATTTGGAAAATCTAATTGTAATTAGAAATCTGTAAAACCTAACCCTAATTTGAAACCCTAAATGTATAGACTAATGCTAATTGCAAACCCTGACTGGAAATACTAATCCTAATTTGAAACCTAAACTGGAGAGCCTAACCCTGATTTGAAACCCTAATTGCAAATCTTAATTTGAGCCTTAAATGGAAACCCTAATTTCATATAATTTCATACTCATGTCATTTTTTGCAAATTTACCGTTCACTTTAAACAAATCGACCAATATAGAACATAATTACAATCAATATAAAATATATTTAAACAAAGATGATGAATCATGTCAGGGACCCTTTAACCCTAATTTAAAACCCCAGCTAGAATCCTTAAATTAAATTTTAACCCCTAATTTGAAACCCTGGAAACTCTAAACCTTATTTGAAACCCTAATTACAAACCCTTATTAGAGATCCAAACTGAAAACTCCAATTTGATGCCCTAAAATTGATTTGAAACTTTATTTGAAAACCCTAATTGTAATTTGAAACCCTACCTGGAAACCCTAACCCTGATTTGAAACTATAATTGCATACCCTAATTTGAACCCGAACAGGAAACCCTCATTCAAAATCCTAATCTTAATTGGAAGCCCTAATGCATGTTTGAAACCCTAATTTGAAACCCCAACAGGAAACCCCAATTTGATACCCTAAAGCTAATTTGGAACTCTATTTGGAAACCGTGCTTGTAATTTGAAACTCTAAATGGAAACCCTAACTGGAAACATTAACCCTAATTTGAAAACTTAACCCAATGGTAACCCCAACCATAATGAAAACCCTAACCATTACACGAAGCATAATAATGCAAATCTTAACCCTAACCTAACTCAAAACCCCAACAGTAATCCTAAACCAAACCATACTCTACTGCAAATTGTAAAAAAAAAAAAAAGCCCCAAATGACTCCGTTGGTGTTTTATGACGTGGCATTCATCGCCCTCGGTTGAAATGACCAACTAGCTGAAAAGCAGCAAGCAGGATAAACACATCTGTAGTGATGGTCATGTTGTTTACACTCATCTGGGTGAAGTGAGGATTAGACTTCATAAATAAAGGCATCCTGCCATGACAAATTACTACTGGGATTATTTGGGTGAATGCTCCTTTTAAATCCCCATCCTTTTTCTGGCTGCAGATTAATGACGTATTAATGCTGCATCAGAGCACGAGTGTGCTGCTCATGAATGACTACGGCTGTTATCCCATTCATCGTGAGGGGCGGGATTTAACTAATGGACGCTCAAATTGGATGTTCTGTGAGGTCACAGAGGGATCACAACTCACAGTAAGTGTGCTTATAAAGTCTTCACAAGTGACTGACGACCCTGGTATTATCGTATTGACCCGAGAAAAAGTATGAAGAAGACAGGTCATCTTATATTTAAGCACGACGTGCAAACTAATAGGTGGTGCCAAATGGCTTCTCCCCAAGCGAGCGTTTTTTCCTGTGACTCACACATACACCAGCTCGTGACCTGGAGCGATACAGCTGTGACCCGCTGGGAAAAAAGGGTCTCAAACCTTGTAGCGAGTTAACAAACAACCGAGGAGGAGATATGAAGCTAATTTTAAAAGTCACCTTATATTCGGGTCAATACGATAATTATTGGAACTAATGGGCACTTTTTGACAGTGTTCAACAAAGAAGGAAGTGTGTAATTTCACACTATAAACTCCCCCCGTCTTCCTCGATAGCTTCCAAAGTGCATTTCCATCCTCTTAAGAATGAAAAGTGAAAGCTGCAGCACGTCATGCGCAAAAAGCGATATCCGGCGTTTTAATTGAATCATCACCGTTGAGCAGGTTTGAGATTAATCCCGCCTGAGGAGAAGATGAAATAGCAAGGCAGCTAGCCGGGAACGTCGAGGGGAGTAAGAGCATGTGGGATAATCCCATTAGCAGCTGCACATTCATGCACACTGTGCAGTTGGAGACGACGGAGGTCAACAAACCGAACCTTCGTACAGTATTAGAACATGCATGTTAATTCTGTATATAAGCCTTTTTCATTATGTCGCTTTGAAAGCTAGTCCATAGTTTGCCTGTGGAACATATCGGATTAGGAGGAATTAAAATAGATGCTCCACGGTGTGATGCTGAGTGCCAAAGACGTGTTTTTAATAGGAAGATAAACATACACACATTGTTTGTTGTAAAATTAGACAGTTTGTTTATGAAGATTTGAATTAGCGAGGACGGGCAATTTTTTTGAACAACTCAGCCGTGCAAGCAAGAAATAAATTAAAGCTATTTTTAATATAGAATATGTTGCATGACATTAAAAAAACAACAAATCCAAAATGTAGTTTGTGTTTCAAAACAGACCATTCGGAATCTGCTTTGTCATGCATTACGGTATGTTTTTTATTTTCAAAATGTCATAGTAATACAAACAAGAGTGACATGTGACTGAGAAATAAGGAATATTACTCAAAAAGACAAGGACTATTTTATGAATTAAGCTTGATTTATGAAATAAAAGCTAATGTAATTGGAGGTGACTGAAATTTCTACTAATAACTAGAAAAAGATGTACTGATCAGTATAAACAATGTATTTACAAGTAGTGTTGTTCACGTGTTCATTCCACAGTGCAGAAGTTGTCCAGGCTGTTCTCGTGGGCTTTGGGCAGCTGGTTGCGTTCCAGTAGTCGGTACTGGAAAGACACTCGGTTGATGTAGTTGCCGCTGGAGACCAGTCTCACCACAGAGTTATCACAGCCGATCTTCATCTGGGCTGAGAAGCCACAGTCAGGTCCAAACATCACTCTAAACGTTACAGAGCTTAGCATCTTCTTCCAATACAAGACTTGCATCAAAATTCTGTCTTTACAAAGGTAACAGATTTTTGATTGGCCCTGTTAGGGTGCTATTCATTTAACAATAGTTGTTGTGAATTATGAACCTCTGGTAGCCATTTTGGACAGTTTTTTGTAGCAAGACAAGCTACTGAGTTGATAAGACAAATAAAACAGACCACAGAAAATCACAAAGTCAATCAGCATTAATTTTTACATAACGCAGACTTCATATGCTTCATATGCATGTGTTCATATGCTTGTTCTTGTTTCCTCACCGGTACAGATTGGTGTCCTATCGCACTGTTTTTGAACTGGGCCGCTACGCTGCGTCACTACGCCAGAAAAATAGTTCTTCGTGTTAGCTGCCACGATGACAACGTCGCTGTAGCTTGGTTATGTAAATAGAACACTGCTGACATTTTTTTGGAGGTTTTTTTTTTAGGGATTTATAGTCGAAATAGGTGTGTCTCGATACATGCATTTTTAGCTCCCTCATGCTAGCTGTTTTTCCTCTCTTTAGAAAACACAGAAAAGGGAAAGGCATGTGCGGTCAAGGATTGTGGATGATGGGCAAAATTCCAAAAAAGGTGCAGAATATTTAATGGGCAAAATTCCAAAAAAGGTGCAGAATATTTGCATGTATTTAGGGGATTTTCTGAGAAAAAAATAGAAATATGATATAAAAAGATATAAAATATATTACCTGTAACCAAACACTGTCCATTATTAGCTGGCTACCATCTTAAAAGGTTGGCTAAAAGTAGCTTTCATACGGTGCCTTCACTGAAAAGTCAATTGTATGAGGCAACTTCGAAGTGTGATTCTAAAAAGCAGACCTACCAAGTCCGTTGAGTGGAAAACAGAGATCAGCCACAGGGAACATGCGAGATGTGTCCACTCCGTTTCCCCCCAGCAGCTCCACATAGTCGCCAGAATCCGAACAGCCGGACCAAAGCCTCACCTTCACAGAGACAAACAATCAAGTCAACATTTAGATTTTTAATGGTGAAAAAAGCATGGTTATTATAGTTCTAGTTCTAGATATTTATAGTTAATACAGACAGAATTATGAAATGTACTGTATAAGCACGTCTCTGACAGTATTTATTCATCGTGATGTTTTGGGGATTAGTATTTCTTTAGCCCTGTCCTTTCTCTACTGCAGGGCCACATAGACAAATGTGTGATTCATACTTAATACAGAGTATTGACTAAATTGTGAAATTAATATGTATGAATAAACTTGTCTCGAAGTGTTTACTCCCAGTGCTGATGTTGGTCACACTTTACAATAAGGTACACAAAAAAACAGTAGTTAATGAGGAACTAATGAAGAACTAATGAGGAACTAATGACTAAAGCACATCAATTTAGACTAGTTACTGAGGAACTAATGAAGAACTAATGAGGAACTAATGACTAAAGCACATCAATTTAGACTAGTTACTGAGGAACTAATGAAGAACTAATGAGGAACTAATGTCTAAGGCACATTAATTTAGACTAGTTATTGAGGAACTAATGAAGAACTAATGAGGAACTAATGACTAAAGCACATCAATTTAGACTAGTTACTGAGGAACTAATGAAGAACTAATGAGGAACTAATGACTAAGGCACATCAATTTAGACTAGTTACTGGGGAACTAATGAAGAACTAATGAGGAACTAATGACTAAAGCAAATCAATTTAGACTAGTTACTGAGGAACTAATGAGGAACTAATGACTAAGGGACATAAATTTAGACTAGTTACTGAGGAACTAATGACTAAGGCACATCAATTTAGACTAGTTACTGAGGAACTAATGAAGAACTAATGACTAAGGCACATCAATTTAGACTAGTTACTGAGGAAATAATGAAAAACTAATGAGGAACTAATGACTAAGGCACATAAATTTAGGCTAGTTATGAGGAACTAATGAAGAACTAAAGAGGAACTAGTGAGTAGAGTAGTTACTGAGGAACTAAGGCACATAAATTAAAGTAGTTACTGAGGAACTAATGAAGAACTAATGACTAACTAATGGGTAGTGGTTAGGGTTAGGGTCAGGTAGGTTTGTTCCTCATTAACTACTGTAATTTTGTGTACCTTATTGTAAAGTGTTACCCTGATTTTTTGGGATTTATTTCCTTCAGATGCTCTCGCCTATTCTCACTGTCCGTTCTCTGCTGTGTGGTGCGGCAGGTTTAGTACATTGCTGCTGGAATACTCATCAGAAACAGCACATGAGACACTAGGAGAGGTTAGTTAGCATCTTACCACTACAGTATATTTGAACTTAATAAGTGGTCACACTAGCAATAGCAGTCGTGAATGTTGCTTTTGTGGAAATAGTTCATATCAAGTTCAGATCTAAAACGTCTTTTTTTCCCATAACTGCTATTATGACTCAAGCACCTTTGTGTATAGCAATGTATATACGATACAAAATAAACCATTAATGTCATGCTGTGATGATGTAATAAGATAACGGCAAAACGTTGAACAAGTTTGTGTGGTCCATCGTTTCTTGTGCCGCCACTCTCGTCCTGCAGAGGCACCAGTGAGTGACTCTAACGTTCTACTGCACATGTTTTGTCTTAAGTCCACCAAACTGTGCTAATTATAGACAACAACAGCTCCATACACTGCACCCATATGTCCATATTATGTGCGTCTCACCTTGGGGCTGATCTCATTACTTGTGGCCTGCTCCAGGCTCAGCTGTGTCAGCTGGATCTCCACTGGGTAGATGATGGAGAAGCTGCAGTTCCTGTGCTGATGCGCCATCACCATGGTGAAGCTGCCCTCTGGACTCTGAGACATGATGTTACAAGCTTGACACAACAACACACATACAGACACAGGAGGACAGCTTTGAAATGACAAACGCTGGACATAATCCACGCTTGTTTCATTGATTCATCTTCATCCCATCATCATAATCTGCTAGTTGGAATGAATGAGGAAATATAGAACACTTCCAGGAATCATATTTGGTCACCTCACAACTCATTATGAGGTAGGTTTTCTTTTTTTTATATATAATAAAGCAGAAGTCTTCCACCAAGCAATGAATAATGATGATATGATTTACAATTTTGGCAACTTTTGGTAAATCTATCGTTCACTCTCAAGGCTAACTTTATGAAATGTTGCCAGGCTTGCTTTTTTAAATTCAATTAAAATTGTATGAACTGTATTCCAAGTTGCATAGAATAGGAGATAATGCTTTCCCCATTAATACAGAGCAACCTTGGTTGGCGTCATTAATTTGTTCCAGAAGGTCCGACTCTAACCAAAATGGACGTTAACCAAATCAAAATTTCCCACAATAAATCATGCAAATCCAATTAATCTGTTCCAGAATGCCAAAAATGGTAACACAAAACAAATTTTTATAGTTTTACAATTATAGTTTGAAATGCAGAAAACAATTTGAAACGCATATGAACAAGGGATGTCACAAGACATCCAAATCACGAGGTTACAATGAAATGTTACAATGTTACGTTTAAGGTTACTACTTCACTGAAGACATTATTCTTGACGTGACTGAAAACGGGAAGGTTGCGGTGGCCGATCTCGCTGCCACATCATGTCTTTGGGAACAGTTTCATTCGCCATTTACATGCATTTATAATTATTTAATGCACATAAAATGCAATTGTAAAACTATAATAACGTGATTTGGGTTAACGTTTTTCAGAGTCAACCGCTGATGACATCATAGATGGGCAACATAACCTCTGGTTCCAGTTGCCATCTTGTAAGCTAGCTAGAAGGATGCTAACAAGGAAGGCTGTTTTGTGATAAAATTACGTAAAGTACACAGTTGGACTCTCGCAGTGTATTAACAACACAACAAGGTGCGTGCCATGGTGTACTCTAACTGGAGACAGCACACAAACCGAGGCAAAATTATGGCGTAAATTTTTTTACGTTAACCGAAAATCACCGTGGCGGACGCTAGCAGAAGATCCACTGTACCTAATAAACCAAAGCCTTTGCCTTCAAAATAAAAGGATTGATCTAAAAAGTGGCGTAAATGTAGCTGAGAAAATATTTTATTAGATTTTTGGCACCTAAGGTAAAAGGTGTTATTTTATTTTCAAAGAGTCAATCATATGATGTGAAGATATGTAGTTTTGTGCTGACTATAACTACAATCACACAGCCTTGACCTGTGGTTTATGTTGCTTACCAATATCTGTCGTTCTTTTGGACATGTGCTATTTTTGGTCTGTACTGTCCCCCGCTGTTACACATGATTGATACGATGTTAACACCATGTTTGTGAAGCAGCTGCACAACAGGTGCATGCCTCCTCCTGGTCTTTGCCCTTGGCGTTGACGCACAGCTGAGCGTGGAATGTCGAAAAAGCGCACGGCAAGTCTGACTCCCCGCTTTAACCTGTTGTTTTGCAGTATTCGTTTGAGTCAATCTCACAGAATAGGATTTTTGAACAGAACCCACAGCCTTCACTCACGAAAAGGGTTGCGCAGCTTTTTCACTACAAGGGTGAAGCCACTGTCGGGGCTGTGGATGCGGAAGAAGACCATGGCGACGTTCTGGGAAGAGCGACTGGTGTGACTCGGTGCCGTCGGGGAGCAGAAGTCTGTGTAGCGCTGGTGCATTGGCAGGGGGTGGTCCTCACTGCTGGGAAACTTCTCTCCCTTTAGAACCCAGCCGTCAAACATCTGCAAACACACTATGTCATGTAAAACATATGTATTTATTTAGGAATATGATATTATTGTGGTTGTTTGGAGTGGTGCATCTTTGTGAGAGCTTTTTCTAATGTTTCGGTTGCCTGTTTAGCGATAGGAATAGGAAAATATCAGGAACAGCTCTCAGTATAACGCAGTCCAGTCAAAGAACGATAATAACCGCATCGTTCAATAAATTGGTTGTATGGTGGCACCTTGATGAAGTCGCCGGCGTTGCAGTCGATGTTGACGTCAGACAGCTCCAGGCTGATGACCTCACTGGGCTCACCGATGATGAAGGCGGCACAGGCGAGCTGCTGTCGCGACGCCACGAAGGTGAAGTGGCCCTCTGTGGCTACCATGTCCAAACATCCTAACAATGTGGGGGACGGCGGGAAAAACGTGTATAATAACGCACTGGTGTAAGTTAAGTATCCAAAAATATTCATGTATATTTAGAGTATCATAAACAATTGGAGAATGCCTGGTGGGGTACATCGTGGTCGTCTACAACCTTGCATTTTCAAGAGGCAGAATTTTAGACACAGATGCAGTTGTGCCTCATGCTGTGGTCAAAGTGCATGAGTGACACATATTGGAATAGAAAATGACTTACCGAGAGGCCGTCTGAAAATAAAATCCTCCGACTCTCTCTTCTGGTCCAAACTGAGAAGAGAATATAATCCATCGAAATCGTCGTCATCCTGAATGGAGAGGAAACAGATATCAGATCATGGGATGAATGAATTCATCATTTAAGTATTACAAAGGTGATGGTTTACCTGGATGTAGCGGCTCAGCATCATCCGGGATGACAGCGAAAGGAGGAGGAAGAGCAGTTGTGTGCGCACTGACGCAGACATGCTGACCACGAAGTCTTGGAAAGGAGAAAGAACAGCTGTGTCTGCGCTGCGGATGCTTTTATAGCGCAGCCACGAGCTCAGTCTAGCAGTCAGCACGACTTCCTCTCATTTCACTCGTGTGCACACAGATGACACTGCCTGGGCACAAGGAGTGTGGCATTTAATAGGCGGGACTACACTTCAAGTATGAGCAATTCTAGCATTATTATTATTATTATTATTATTACTATTATTATTATTATGACTATTATTTTGTTCTTTATGCTTGAAATATGTTTTACCAAAAAAGCTTCCCTCTTGCTTCTGCGTAGTTTCATTCAGACGGTGGACAATTAAAACAATACATTCAAAAAATGATTTGATAAAAATAAAAAGAACTCTGCCCACTTTTAAGTACATTTCAGTTCTTGAAGAAATGGAATAGATTGTTGTAAATATTGCAAAACGGTATCATCAAAATATTTTTAGAATACAACGAAAATAAAAATATGAAAATAGCGTCGTCCTCACACACCCAGGAAAAGTAATCAAATTTGAAAATTAATTTAATAAAATAAGCCAAAATATATACATTTTTGCTTAATTTATACTAAATCAGAGGCCAGTTAATTGAAAATAATCCTAATAATAATAATTTATGCTATTTTCTTCACTACGTGTATACTGGATGCTAGAAGTTTACACAAAATTTCTAAACGTTGCTAAATTCATAATATTCCAGAGGTCAATTAATTAAAATAATTTTTTTTTTAAAAACACATACATAATTTATACTTCTATTTTTAACTAAATATTTAAGAAATGTTAAGAAATGTTTTTTTTATTTTATTAAAGTTGCTTATTGTCAGCGATCAATGAATTAAAACCATTTCCAAGAAAAAAAAATTTTTTTTATTAATCATATTGTTTTTACTAACTCTAGCCAAAATGTAAAAGTTTATATACATTTTTTTCCCCAAAAAAGTATAGTTTATTAAAAAGTTATAAATTATACTAATGCACTTTTTTTTTAACACTTTTAAACAAGTTCAATTTTGATAACTACCATAACCATAACCTATCATAACCGCTTTACCATAACTACCTGCTTTTACTGTATGGCAGAATAATGTAAATAGTGAATAAGTGCATGTTGAATACAGGAAGTGAACAAATTTATTAGCAATTGATGTGAATCGTAAAGGGGGGTACGATTAAACACGCTCTGCTTCTTCCTACTCCTTTTCGGACATGTGGAATTGTAACATGAAGCATTTCAATGTAAAGTGTATGCATGTTGGAAATCAATGAAACCATTACTGTAGTTATCCCGTTTTTCACACTCCAATAACATTCGGAAAGTTGGAAAGTGAATGGAGTGAGGTTCCGTGGTTGGACAAAGTTAGCCTGTTAACCCTTCAACTACTGGACTGGTTGCTACTTTTCAAGAAAAAAAATCATCAGTCAGCAGGGTTTGGCTGGTTGGCGTTTGAATGAGAAGTTAGATAAGAGCTTCAGGTATTTATGTTTCATATTTGAAGGAAGGCATGTCATATTTTGCTGTAGATCTGAAACTTTCTCAGATAAAAGAGCACTTTACCAACGTGCAGAGCACCTATATTCTTTAAATATCCCAAAAATTATATACGCTGACAGGGACCTAAAATTCCAAGGAAAAACTGGTCCAAAAGTGGAACAAATCCCGAATGAAAACTGGGCAAGACGGCATTAGACAGCTCGCGTCTTTCCCTCCCACACCAAACTGTGTTTTCTTTGGCTTTTTCCGTGTTCAGCCACCAAGTTCCTCACAGACCACTCTGGGTCACCTCACGGGCCACTTGTGAAGACTTAGTCGTGGGAAAAGTGACTCAATGAAGGCGTGTCAACCAGATCCTATCAATCATTCATCCATTTCTGTCTCGTGGTGATGAAAATGGTGCATGCTGTGATCTAATTCCTCTCCTAGATGAGGCTAATTGTAGGCACCATGCTGCCATTGTGAAAGGTCAAAGTCAACGACGACCTGAGGCTTTGTGACAGCGACGTCTCATGCTCGCTCCCATCCATCAAACACAAAAATACCGTGCGAAAGTCTTACCCCTACCCCCTAAAAATTAGCCCCCCGCCCGCCCCCCACACTAATGACTGTTGACATTTTCAGTGCAGCGATGAAGGTCTGTGTCGCCACACACTCGCCTCCGAAATAAGAAGCACAATCAAGTGCTACAATGTAGATTAGAGCAACAGAGCATCATCCCCTTAGCAACAATGACCTATTCAAGGTGTATTACCTTCATTTCAACGCCAGGGGATCAACTCGCATTCATCAGGAGCCTTTTTAAAGCATTTGTGTCCTCATGTCTCTTCCTTGCACACACTGTTAATATCAATGATGGCAGAGGAAAATACAAGGCTAAATATGTGTGTGGATGTGCATGTACTGCCTGTTAGAGCTGTTTGTCAGTTTGATGCAAATCCCAAAGCTGTAATGCATGCAATATGCGACTGTAAATACAATACATTGTGCATTACACATATATACTTTTGCTATATTTTAACAGGCAAACAACTGGGACAAAACATGCATAAAAGATCAGCAAGCTCAATTCATTTTAGCATAAAAGCTAAAAAAAACCCAAACATATTAAACATTGATAATAATAATGACAATAATAATAACCATAAAGTAGGCTTTGTTTTAAGTCATTAACATTTTGTTAAACAGTAAAAATTGTACGTAAAGAAAGTTACTATTGCATTCTGTGCCCTAGTAAGTGTGCCATTCTAGCTTTTGATGTTTCTCACTTCACGGCTGACTACAGTCCCCTTTCACTTTTAGCAGGACCCTCATTAAAAAGTGAAAAAAAGACAAATAAAATGCAACCCTCATTGTAAACTATGTTTGCAAAGTTTCTAAACGTGCACAACTTTGCAACGAGCCAAAAACACAATTTAAATAGCTCAACACACCTATTGAAATATTTGGAATTGGCCATCTATTTAAAAATGTAATGGGGGGGTTGAATAATGTTGTAACTTTTACTCTGAGTATGTTTTACATTGATTACTTTTACTTTTATTTGAGATTTTTTTGTAATTGTACTTTTACTTGAGCAACATTTTGTCACAGTAATGTTATTTTTTTAAAATGTATTTAATTGTATTATTTGGAGTCCTCTTTCCACCTCTACTAAAAGGCCAACTGGAAGTTACCCACTGCAGTCTTTAACAACACTGCCCTCTGGTGGCGTACAGTGCCAACTACATTGGCACCCAAGTTAAAAGATGCAGGTCGATCAGGATGAAAAAAGGCTAGTTTCCAGAGTCCACTGTGTCTAATAATTGCCTCAGCGGGTCAGATGAGAGGTCCACACAGGGCGCCATGCGGTGCAGAGTAAAATTGAAGTGATTGTTGACTTTGCACATCTGTCTTTGCATCTCAGCATGCAAGTTGCCTGAGCACACCTGCTCCCTGGCAGAAAGGGAACATTGATAGGCCTTTCACTTTACTCTTGCAGGCCAAGCTGACCCATTCATCTCCTATGGGGGGGGTCCTAATGAGCAGACCCTCCCTGTTTAGATGGACTGGACAGAGAGAGATTACTGCAAAGCCTGAATAGATTTTCGTTATCTCCTCCTAATCCCTTTCTCATCCCCTCTGAATGTGTTTAGTTTCAAGTGTATAAATGAAGAGCGATGGATAACACCTTCTGTTAATTACTTCCTTGGACACAACTTCAGGGGAGGTCTCCTGGTGCCAATCACATTATTTGTTTTTTGCTGAAGTCTCTTGTTTGTTTCTTACGTTAGAGTTGAATTTAGTACAGTTTTATTCAAGCAGTTAGGTCCAGTGAAAGTTTGTTATTCTATATGTGGACTCGAAGGGATTTCTGCAGTTTTAGGCAGTTACCGCTATGTTGAACCATGACCTTTGACTTTGAACTTATAGTTACACTCTGGTACTGCAGGCACAATGCATTGCATTGACTTTTGAGTCTTTCCCTCCCATTTTGCACGATCAGACATTATCCAAGGCTCACACACACACACACACACAAAACAAAGCAACTACAGTACAGTACAGTCGTCCCTCGCCGCTTGGTGCTTCAAATTTCACGGATTCACTCTATCACGGTTTTTCAGAAATATATGAATTAATGAATCCTGTTGTTTTATTGTTGAAAACAGCCTATTAATAGCACATTTTTAATTAGTTTTCTAAATTAAGCAGTTTAAATCATAAAAATGACTAAATGAACTAAAATACAAATGTAAGGCATTCAGAAGATGCATACAAAGTTGCTGGAATATTGTGTAGTATTCTACACTGGTCACTAGGTGTCAGAAATGTTACTGTAATGTTTGGTGGGACACACAAGCACCAGACTTGATCGCAGGAACGACAGGCTTTTATTGCAGGTATGAAATATCTCACAATAATACCTTACACGAGCTACTGTTGCGGACTGACCCACGCCAAGTTAAAAAGCTTCCTGTCTCTACCAACAGAACAAATTTATCGCAGTTATTGCAAAGTATCGCAATTTCCGATGTAAAAGCTGCTACTTTTTCTTCAACTTTATTGCTATCCTTTAATCTCGGGACATCTCCTTTACTTCAGAAGTACTACTAATCGTTTAAATACTGTGCCGCTCACAGGTCAGTGAGGGAACATTAGCTCTTTTTTTAGCAGAAGCTAATCATGAGCTAAAAGTGATCTCATGACGAACTTGTCAACCCATCGTCAATCGGTCATTACTCAATATAACAGTCTGACTCACTGTGTCATCTCACACAAAAAAAGACGCTAACATCATCACACAGCAACTTAACACGCAAGAGCTAGGTAAGAAGGCATACAAGGCAAGTACCAATTAAAATAAACTATTTTAACTTCATCCCATGATGCATTTCGCCCCAGCAAAGCATTTCATTGGTTATTGCTGCCGTGGTGCTGCAGTGCTACCTCTGTCCACCAGAGGGAGCCCAGAGAGAGGCTGACATCATTTCACTCTGTGCACTGGTTTCAGCACCTTGGCGCGTTTGTTGCATTGAACAACGGCATGAATGGAGTGAGCCATTTTGTCAGTCATACAGTCTCTTTGTCTCAGTGGGTGGCGACGGGGCCGCTAGCATACACACAGAAGAAGTGCAGAGGACGGTAACGTAGTAGAATTTTAAAAAGTAGATTGCAATATATTGTCATATACTTTTTATTGTACATTGTTCTTAAAACTAATGTTAAAACCTCAACTTGTCTCGTTCTCGTAGACTCAATCTTGTGCATCGTCTCGTCTCGTGAACTGCGTGTCTCATGACACTCCGAGTTAATGGCAATGTTTTTTGACCTGATGCTAATTAGAGAGTCAGTTGGAAGGTCCGCAATTAAGTGAATAGACCAGGGGTCACCAACGTTTTTCCTTGTGAGAGCTACTTTTACAAAATGAAAATGGCCAAGAGCTACTCATTTTTGTAACATTTCTTTTCAGAGCTTATTTTAAACCCAAACAAAGCGAATATGCTTGTTTTACCAGAACATGAACAAAATGCTGGTGTCCACAACTCACATTTTGTATTTCAGAATGCATTTCTTTCTACTGTTCTTTCATTATTAACTGAAAACCTGAATGAAAAGCAGGCTTGCAGGCACCTCATGTGGTCCTGGGGGGCTACCTGGTGCCCACGGGCACCGCGTTGGTGACCCCTGGAATAGAG